>NC_041386.1:314592550-314593681 GCF_002162155.2 Triticum dicoccoides | reverse complement strand
CGTCGTTGAGCGTTTATTCAACTTTGCATCTCTGAATTGATTATTGCTGACCCTTTTTGCTACCATATTATAAGCCTTCCCAGCTCCACATACATCTACGTCGTGCGTTTGACTCTCCCTGGTAATCGCTCTATCCAAGCTTTGAGAGTTTTTGACTACAACGGTTGCCGATCACCGCCTGCTGCTGGGTAAGAACTGGTAAGAATTTGAGATTTGCTTGACGGATTTGTGACACCCACCACCACCACTTGTTCATAGTCTGTAGGATCATATTCTTGTGTGTTTCTATTGCTGCTAACCATGCCAGGATCACAAGCCGACGAGATTGACTGGGAGAATTTATCGAACAAGGAGCTTCATGATAAGTTTCAGCAAATGATGACTGAACAGGTGCAAGATGTGCTGAACAATTTTGAAGAGGCCATGGAGAAGATCACTGGTTTGAGAAGACGTTCGAAACAAAGCTCGATAACAAGTTTAATGAATTGCTCGCGCGTCTTCCACCACCACCACCCGCTGCAGCTAACGCACCTCTCCAACAACAACAACAACGACTACCTCCACGTCGCGAAGCAGACCTCCGCCGAGCAAGCCGTGTTCCTCTTGTGTTTGGCCAAACTGTTGGTGCTGCTGTTGATACTTCTGTGGCTCCTGCTGCTGATGCGGAGGAGGATGATTATGTGGGAGACTATGAGGATGAGGTTGATCAAAATCAACACTACGTGCAGCCACCTGTACCACCACCAGCAGGTCGACCTCAGGTATATATTCGTAATGGTAGGCCTGCAGCACCACCTCAGGTACGAGATGATGTCCATATTCCTAAACTGAAATTGAATATTCCACCATTTGAGGGTAGATATGTTCCTGATATATATCTTACTTGGGAGTTAGAAACTGAACAACGATTTACATGTTTACAATATCCTGAGGAGAGACGAGTTGCTGCTGCTGTTTGTGCTTTCACTAGTTTTGCATGTGTATGGTGGTCTGAACATTGTAGATTGTATCCTATTCCAACTACTTGGGCTGCTTTGAAAACTGCTATGCGTACGCGTTGGGTTCCACCATATTATCAACGTGAATTGCTTCAAAAATTGCAGCGTTTAAGACAAGGAAAAAATTCTGTAG
>NC_041386.1:314481961-314591550 GCF_002162155.2 Triticum dicoccoides | reverse complement strand
TCATGAATTAGTATCTCTTGAATATCACGGTTTAATCCTCCCCAAAATCTATCCATAAAATCATCTTCACTTTCTTCTAAAGAGGAATGCAACAAGGTAGTTTGTAAATCATCATAATATTTTGTTACAGTTTCACTACCTTGTTTTAAGTGTTGCAACTTCTTAATCATGTCACGAGTATAATAAGCAGGGACGAAAGTATGTCGCATGGCAAGTTTCAAATCATCCCAAGTAGTAGGTATATAATCAGGGTGTAACCGACAATATTCACTCCACCAAACCAAAGCATAACCAGTGAAAGAACCAACCGCAACCTTAACCTTTTTATGTTCATTGAAATTATGGGAAGCAAATATATTTTTTATGTCGAACTCCCATTCAATATATAAAGCAGGTTTAAAACGGCCATTAAATGGTGGTATAGATACATTAACATGATCATGTGCATTTGGATGTTTGTGCACCTCTCGTGACGGTCGTGGTATTTGCATAGGTGGTGGCATGTCTCCTGCGATCGACAAAGCCCATGAATAGACTCTGGATCCTGTCATGATTAGTAGAACAAGAAACAAAATCCAAAAATAATATTCCTATAACTACTAGGATGTGGTGGTAAAACGCTCACAGTAAAGCAAATATCAATGTCTTACAAGTTCTTACCATGCAGCAGGCGGTGATCGGCAACCAGCGGTGTCAAGTAACTCCGAATATTGAGTGAAGCGATTGCCAGGGGAGCGTACGTATACACGGTGTAGAAATATGTGGAGCTAGGTTGGCTATATATGGTAGCAAAAGATTAGCAATAATCAATTCAAAGATGCAATGTTGAATAAACGCTCAACGACGGTACTGTGCTGGTCCTAGGCTAGACCGGACTAGAGACGCGAGCCTAGAACACTAATGAGGTCACGGCATAGCACAACTTGCATCAATGAAGGATACTAAGTAGCTCTTGACAGTAAGATATAAGTGAAGATCACAACGACAGTGAAGATAATGATGTGAAACAACAGCCAAGCTGTTTTACTGAACAGTGCACAAAACAGATTCCAATCCGAATTCAACTACAAGATTGAGTCTAAAAGATCCGAATTTTGTTTTTTTTCTCTTTTTTTTTCCTCACACTTTTTTTTCTTTCTCTCCTTTTTTTCTCTGACTTTTTTTTCTCTCGTTTTTTTTCTCTCTTTTTCTCCCTCTTTCCAAAACAAACTAGATCTCAACTATTATTATGACAATGAATGGTGGGTAGCACGTGGTGGATATTGATGGATGGGTGGTGGACAGCGGAAGAGATAATGATGCAGCGGTGGCGTGACTAATGTGAACAGAACTCGAAACTCTAATAGAACTAGACACTAAGACCAGCAACTCGACACAACGATGCAACCGATAATTCAACTATGCAAGCAATGAATAGAAAATTGCAAAGGCTCAGACTGGCTTGGATAAATGATGAACAGATCTAACTTTTTTTATGGCTTTTTCATGGACTGTAGGTATGAATGACAGATGCGATCTAAACTATGAAAAACTGTAAAATCTCATCGAGCAACCTGAAAACTGATACCACTTGATAGAGGTGAGGGTGTCCCGATCTTTCGATGAGATGATAACTATCGATTTGGTGGAGACGACTTTGATGATCCGACTACAAACGTGCACGACGTTGCGCCTTAGCAATCGCTAAACCAATCTCCTGAGGTTACTGACGATGCCGGAAGCACGGTCAGCCTGACCACGAAGGTCTATTCCTGCAAGCAATCGAAGAACGAGCAAGAATATGATAAAGCAATCTGAATATTGCAAATATATGAGGTATTGATAATGGTGGGGATCCGTAAGCGGTCTTGGTCTGGTCGTTGGACACAAACGAAGTACACGAAGTTGCGTTGGCTAACTTTTAACTAAACAAATCCCCCGGAAAAGCTACTAGATGGATCTACTTATATAGGAGCAAGGGGTGGCGGCCAAGGAGGTGGGAGGACGTCCCAAGGCAGCCTAAAACTAAATCTAGGTCGTACAAGGCCAATGGGCCCAAGTGGAGGTGATGTAACACCTTTGGACTTGTAGTTTGACTCGGATTCTGCTGCAGCATCAGATTGTTTCGTCCACAACTCAACGCTCCGGACGAATTTGAAGGTGATTCCAATTGGGTTGGAAAGTGCACGAAATCTTGTTTCCAACAAAAAAAGAATCACCCAATTCGGAGTCCGTATGAAAAACTTGTGTGCGTTTTGAGTCAGGTATGTCTGTGCAGTCCGAATCTGAATCCAGAACGTGAGAGACTTGGACTCTATCTTCTCTTGGGCCAAAAGTGACGTGAGAGAACTTTTTGGACAGCAAATAAACATCTCTTTCTTCCTTATCTTCATATGTGGATTGTACAAATGTCCCATACACCTGCAATTAGACAAAACACAAAAGTGTGTGAAGTATTTTTGTTCTGGATAACATAAATAGATTATTGAATAGTTTGCACTAGAAATCACCTGACAAATATGCATATATGCAATATTTTTGGTCATATCCAAGGTAGTCATGTCCTCATCATTGAATGTGATGCTAGTGGAATTGGATTAGGAGGTGTGTTATTACAAGATGGCAAACCTGTTGCATACTTTTCTGAAAAATTGAGTGGGCCTAGTCTGAATTATTCTACTTATGATAAAGAATTATATGCTCTTGTTCGGACTTTAGAAACATGGCAACATTATTTATGGCCCAAAGAATTTGTTATACATTCTGATCATGAATCTTTGAAACATATTAAAAGTCAAGCTAAACTGAATCGTAGACATGCTAAATGGGTTGAATTCATTGAGACTTTCCCTTATGTCATTAAACACAAGAAGGGAAAAGAAAATGTTATTGCTGATGCATTGTCTCGTCGCTATACTATGCTTTCACAACTTGACTTCAAAATATTTGGTTTGGAGACCATCAAAGATCAATATGTGCATGATGCTGCTTTTAAAGATGTAATGCAGAATTGTAAAGAAGGGGAGGGATAGCATATTTGTTGTCGTGGATAGATTCTCGAAAATGGCACACTTTATACCATGTCATAAAAGCAATGATGCTGTTAATGTTGCTGATTTGTTCTTTCGTGAAATTATTCGCTTGCATGGTGTGCCAAATACTATTGTTTCAGATCGTGATACTAAATTTCTTAGCCACTTTTGGAGATGTTTATGGGCTAAGTTGGGGACTAAACTGCTTTTTAGTACTACTTGTCACCCCCAAACTGATGGACAAACTGAAGTAGTCAATAGAACGTTGTCTACTATGCTTAGGGCTGTTTTGAAGAATAATAAGAAAATGTGGGAGGAATGCTTGCCTCATATTGAATTTGCTTATAATCGTTCATTGCATTCTACTACTAAGATGTGCGCTTTTGAAGTTGTGTATGGTTTCCTACCTCGTGCACCTATTGATTTGTTGCCTCTTCCATCTTCGGAGAAGGTTAATTTTGATGCTAAACAACGTGCTGAATTGATTTTAAAAATGCATGAGTTAACTAAGGAAAACATTGAGCGCATGAATGCTAAATATAAACTTGCTGGAGATAAGGGTAGAAAACAAGTTGTGTTTGCACCTGGAGATCTTGTTTGGTTACATTTGCGTAAGGATAGATTTCCTGATTTGCGCAAATCAAAGTTAATGCCACGTGCTGATGGTCCCTTTAAGGTGTTAGAGAAAATAAATGATAATGCATATAAACTTGAGCTGCCTGCAGATTTTGGGGTTAGTCCCACTTTTAACATTGCAGATTTGAAGCCTTATTTGGGTGAGGAAGATGAACTTCCGTCGAGGACGACTTCATTTCAAGAAGGGGAGGATGATGAGGACATCAATACAATTGTTACACCCACAGCCCCTGCTGCTATACATACTGGACCAATTACTAGAGCTCGTGCACGCCAACTAAATTACCAGGTACTTCCGTTTCTTGGTAATGATTCTAATGTTCATGAGAATATGATGCTGCCTAAATTGGATACATTTGTTTTGCTTACAAATGAAGGGCATAGCTTGGAGAAGGATGAACATTGGAGCAAGAACAAGCATGGAGATGATGGCATGCGCAAGGGGAACAAGAACGGAGTTACAAGTGATGATTTCAGGACTTTGAAGCCACCATAATGGGTGCATGAAGCCTTGGACGAAATATACAAGATGCCACTTCATAAATTTCGTCCCGAGGCTATTTTAGGTGCTGCGTCACCTTATTATTGGGCCAGGCCCATGTAATTTCGAAATACATAAGTATAGGCTATTTTTAGAGTCCGTATGTGTGGGGAAACAAGAGATAGGGTTGATTTCGGACTCCTCCACCAAGGGCCACGAAATTCCCCCCTCTTCCTCCATATATACAACCCTTAGGGCATCGTTTAGACTTTGGGTTTTGTTTAGATTAAAAGTTCGCCATAGCTGCAACTTCGCGTACTTCGTTTGTGTTCAACGACCAGACAAAGGCGTCACAGAACCCCACCTTGATCAATAAAGCTTTCATCTTATATTCGCAATATCCAGATTGCAATCTTAGTTTCTTGCTTGTTCTTCGTTTGCTCGCAGGAAACAGACCCTCGTGGTCAGGTTGATCGTGCTCTGGCGTGGTCAATAACCTCTCGGAGTTGGTTTAGCGATTGCTAAGGCGCGACGTCCTCGCACGTTCGTAGTCGGATCGTCAAAGTCGACTTCCACCAAAGCGATATCCATCATCTCATCGAAAGACGGGACACCTTTGCCTCTATCACTGGCGATCTCTACGAATCTGACTGTCAGCTTCACAGTGAAGCTATGGAGAGCATCTTTCAGAAGCCTAAACCAAAGATGAGTCAGATGCTCAGTATGATGAAGCCATTGCCCCAAGATGCTGCATATCCCAAGGAGTTCTTTGTTGAAGACCTTGAATATCTGCCAAGGACTATTTATCACATCATAAGGCGAACTCTTTGGCCCATCAAAGGACATTCTCCACATGCCAAGCTGGAAGGTGCAATGAAGACTTTGGTCTTCTATATTCTTCATGGCAAATGCTTCAATGCACAGGACTTCTTCATCCGCCAACTTGCTGCATCAGGCTCTGATCTTTTTGGCTTGAAGTTCTACGCTCCATGGATAATGCGGCTGATTAAACTCCACTCCTCTATCTCATATCAGCCATCTGCTCGCAATCATCGGATCTTTCTGCCTGATGTGGATATGTCTGTTGAAGCCATTTATCCTGAGCCTGCCAAGGAACCTCTAAGTCTTCAGAATGCGGAGCATCAAAGTTTTTCTCAGAACATTGAAGGAGTTGAAGCAGTCACTCATGTGTATCCTTTGGCTGGAACTACACGTGCACCACATCCTGCCCTTACTAAAGCCACCGATAGCACAATTGCCCAATGACCCAAGAAGCGCACTCGTGTTCTCAATGACCGAGAGCTTTTGGTGGCTCTTCATCAGAAACAGGATAGGCATCATGACTGGCTGAAGCGCCAAATGCAAAGCCTCTTGGTGGATGTCAACCGCATTCGCAATCTTGCCACCAAGAATGCCTTTGTTGCCGATGAAACCTCTCGACGCACATGGAAAGGGCTGATGCTGATGTGCTCTGAAGATGATCTTCAAGAGGATGGCTTCTCTGAACGCTTCAAGTTTGACTCCACACCTCCTCAAAGGGAAGTGTTGCGACGAACTCCATCTCTTGAAGACTCTGAGTTCTCTTCCTCTGCTGCAACTATGAATGCCAGAGTGATCAAGGATGAAGACGATGCTACTTCACCGCCACCTCCTTCAGCATGCGTCGACACTGCTCCAAGTTCTTCTGCACCGCCGAACACCACCGACGACCCTGCTGCTTCACCTACTCTTCATGGGAATGAGTAGATGCTCTATGTCTTCAAACCATTTTGGTCCTTACTGATAAAAGGGGGAGAAGCATAAGAGTTTGATAGTCTTCAAGCAGGTCCTTATGGGCGGTTGCTTTATATTTTGCTTCATGTTTACAACTCTCGTTTTGATACATTTGGTTCTTTGAGTTGTAAAACTTAAACTCGATGGTTGTCTGCTACTTATTTGCCACTTTGTGATGCGATGATAAATTCCGCATGTGCGATGATAAATTCCGCACTTAGATCATTTTGCAGACGTCCATTTTCCATTATGCATGTCATTATCTTCACATACCTTCACATGCATAGTGGATTGTCAACATAAGTTGAAGAGGATCTCCACAAGCGCAACCTGCCATGTGCATTTGCATTCCAAAAGCAAATTACTTATATGCACATCTTCAGGGGGAGCCCTCACAGCTTATGAAGACAATTCCCTATCCTCTTACAATTTCACATATTATATTCCTCGTTGAAAACTTCAACTAGTTTGTCATCAATCACCAAAAAGGGGAGATTGTAAGTGCATCTAGTGCCACCCCTAGTTGGTTTTGGAGTATTGACGACAAACCTAGTTGAGGGACTAATGTGTTTGTGAGAATTGCAGGATAACGCAGGTAGAAGTCCCTCATTGATTCGGTTTTCCTACCAGAGATGACCCCTAAAAATGTATGAAGACATTGATGTCAAAGGTGGTTTATGAAGATATTCTCATTGAAGACTATGACAAGAGAAGACATCGCATGAAGCCTATGGAGCTCGAAGACTTAGATCTTTCGTAGTTCTGTTTCTTCTTCATTGAGTCATAGGAACCACCGTACTGTTAAGTGGGGTCCAAGAGAACCAGTCAGAATGACTAAAGTAATGCTTAACCAAAACCTATGTCTTCGAGAAGACTATGAGAGTGAATCTTGTCCAGAGTCGGACAAGTCAGCTTTGCTTATAGCCCAAGTAAAGTTGCCATGTGAGTTTGAAATCTGACCGTTGGAACACGTGTCAGTTCCTTAGTGACCCAGGGTCATTTCGGACAAATCAGGTCGGGTTGCCTAGTGGCTATAAATAGCCCACCCCCTACAACCATAAACGGTTGGCTACTCTGAGTTAGTGTACAGCTTTTGTCATTTGAGAGCAACCCACCTCGAAGCCTTTGAGAGAGAATTCCTTGCGAGGATAAAGCCCTAACCACCCAGAGCCAAAGAGTGTTAGGCATCACTTAAGTCTTCTTGTCTGTGTGATCTGAAGACTTATTACACTTGAGGACTGTGAATCCTCCAGCCGGTTGGGCGTCGCATTCTGAGCATCCAAGAGACATTGTGGATCGACGGTGAACAAAGTCTGTGAAGGTTTGGGAGTCTACCTTGAAGACTTACCAGAGTGATTGGGCGAGGTCTGTGTGACCTTAGCTCAAGGGGAATACGGTGAGGACTGGGTGTCCTGAGCTGCGTGTTCAGGACTGGGTGTCCGGGACTGTGTGTCCTAAGGTTTAAATACCTAGCCGCCCTAACCAGACGTACAGTTGTCACAGCAACTGGAACTGGTCCAACAAATCATTATCTTCAACGAGTCACTGGTTTCATCCTTCCCTTCTCTTTACTTACTGTTGGTCCTTGTGAAGTCATTGTATGATTGCACTATCTTCTGTCTTCACTAACTGACTGCGTGTTCTATTTGGCTTCATAATATCTTCCTACCTGATCCTCACTACATTGCTGCTATTAGTCATTGTGTTTTCACTTCATTGAATACTTGACTATGGTTTGCCTAGTGTAGTCTACCTTACGCTGCATGGTAATAGGTTTATTTCTATCGTTTGTCTTCGAAACTTCCACGTTTTGAAGACTTTCATAAAAATTGCCTATTCACCCCCCCCCCCCTCTAGTCGATATAACGCACTTTCAGCTCCCCTTGTGTCGAATCTATAAATTTGGGTTGAATACTTTACCCTCGAAAACTGTTGCGATCTCCTATACTTGTGGGTTATCAAGACCTTTTACTGGCGCCATTGCCCGGGAGCATATCTATATTTATTGAGTCACTTGGGATTATTATCATATTATCACTATGAAGAATCTGAAGGATCCAAAGACTAAGATATTTCCCTCAAAGACGAGGGGAGGTAAGGAACTGCCATCCAGTTCTGCTTTAGATTCACCTTCTATTGTGAATAAACCTGCAACTCCACCACATGCTATTAATTTTGATATGTTGCAAGTTATTGGTGATGCTACTTCTACTATGAATGATGTTATGATGATGCTAGTACCTTGCTTGATAATGATGATGTGCCACTTGGTGAATTTCATAAACAAATTGCTAGAGTTATACAACATGATGTTGTTGAATCTGATGATGAGCTTGAAACTGAAACTCTTAAAACTCCTGCTATAACTAGCCCTCCTAGATATGAATTGCCTAAGGTACCGGAAGGTTATGTTATGAGTGAAGAAACAACTAGAGATATTCTTGCTTGCAATGATAGAGATGATCTAGAGAAATTATTACACAAGTATAAAGAAAAATCTCTGAATGCTAGAATGAAATGTGATCCTAAGTTTGCTACTTCACCTATCTTTATTGATGATAAGGATTATGAATTCTCTGTTAACCCAGATTTAATTACTTTGGTTGAATCTGATCCTTTCCATGGTTATGAAACTGAAACTATTGTGGCACATCTTACTAAGTTGAATGATATAACCACCCTTTTTACTCATGATGAGAAAACTCGCTATTACTTTATTCTCAAATTATTTCCTTTCTCATTAAAGGGTGATGCTAGAGCTTGGTACAATACTCTTTCTCCTGGTTGTGTGCATAGTCCCCAGGATATGATTTATTACTTCTCTGAAAAATATTTTCTCCTCATATGAAACAAGTTGCCTTACCGGAAATATTTAACTTTGTGCAAACTGAAGAAGAGAGTCTCCCACAAGCATGGGGGAGGCTTTGCCAATTACTTAATGCTTTGACTGATCATCCTCTTAAGAAAAATGAAATACTTGTTATCTTCTATAATGGACTAATCGATGCTTCTAGGGACTTCCTAGATAGTTGTGATGGTTGTGTTTTCAGGGAACGAACTATTGGACAAGCTGAAGAATTAGTGAATAACATATTGAAAAATTATGATGATTGGACTATTCCTGAACCACCGCCTAAAACCACTCCTAAGAAGAGGGGTATATTATATCTCAGTCCCGAAGATATGCAAGAGGTAAAGAAATCTATGAAGGAAAAAGGTATTAAAGCTGAGGATGTTAAAATTTTACCTCCTATTGAAGAAATGCATGGGCTTAATACACCGCCACTGCCTAAGGTGGTAGAGGTAAATTCTCTTACGAAGTTTAATGATAGTGATAATCCTCGCAATATGCATCCTAGTCAATGCCTTTTTGAGTTTGAAAACTACATTAGAAAACAAGATCACTTCAATGCAGATGTTATGAAACAATTGAAATATAATTCTGATATGATTGCTCGCTTGAGTGACTTGTTATTTAGAATATCAAATGATGTTAGAGGTGTTGGAAAGCATGCTTCTATGGTTCAAACTCAGTTAGAACAGGTTGCTAAATCTCAAAGAGAATTACTTGATGAAATGAATCATAATATGCATGACTTTGCTGTTAGAGTTGCAACTAGAGGAGGTAAAATGACTCAGGAACCAGTTTGTCCTGAGGGACACCCTAAAAGAATTGAACAATATTCACAAAGAGCTAACACTAGTGCACCTAGTCCTTCTAAAAAGAAAAAGGGAAAGAAAAATGATAGGACTTTGCACACTGCTAGTGAACCTGAAATAGAGAAACCCCCTGATAATGATAATGAAGTTTCTACCTCTGATGCTGAAACTCAATCTGGTAATGAACACTCACCTAATGATAATGAAAAAGATAATGATGAGGTTCATGAAGATTCTCAACCAACCAATGAAAAAGAACCAGATAATGATGTTGAGATAGAACCACCTGTTGATCTTGATAACCCACACCCTAAAAATAAAAGATATGACAAAAGAGACTTTGTTGCTAGAAAACACGGTAAAGAAAGAGAACCATGGGTTCAAAAACCTATGCATTTTCCACCCAAGTCAACTAAAAATAATGATGACGAAGAATTTGAACGCTTTGCTGAAATGCCGAGGCCAGTCTTTTTGCGTACTCGCTTAACTGATATCTTGAAAATATCTCCTTATGCAAAATATATGAAAGACATCATCACAAATAGGAGGAAAATACCGGAAGCTGAAATCTCCACTATGCTTGCTAATTACACTTTTAAAGATGGAGTACCTAAAAAACTTGGAGATCCGGGAATACCAACTATACCTTGCTCTAACAAAAAGAATTGTGTTAAAACTGCTTTGTGTGATTTAGGAGCTGGTGTTAGTGTTATGCCTTTCTCTTTATATAAAAGACTTGACTTGAATAAACTCACACCTACTGAAATATCCGTGCAAATGGCTGAGAAATCAACTACCATACCTATCGATATCTATGAGGATTTGCCCGTTGTTGTTGCTAATGTTACTATTTTGACTGACTTTGTTATACTTGAGATGCCCTAGGACGATAACATGTCGATTATCCTTGGTAGACCATTCTTGAATACTGCAGGGGCTGTTATTGATTGCAATAAAAGCAAGGTCACTTTTCATATTAATGGTAATGAACATATGGTGCACTTTTCGAAGAAATAATTCTAAGTGAATTGTATTAATGTTATTGAAAAATCTCTGACGACCACTATTGGAAGTTTTCAAATACCTCTACCTACTGTTAAAAAGAAATATGAAATGCTTATTGTTGGGGAAATGCATATCCTCATTGAGGTAACTTAGCAATTTACGGAAGTTCTTCGGTTTCATGCTAATCAAAAGTGGTTGTTAATAAGACTTGATCAACCTTATTAATGGATCACTTTTGAACGATATGAAGTTGATGAATTTAGTAAGCACTACCTTCTGTCCCTACTTTTTATTCTCTGCTTTTATTATTTAAATAAAATAAAATGCCATGTTTTGTCTGTTTTCTGAATTTCCCATGCAATAAAAAAATGACCCAAAAATAAAAGTTCTCAGAATGCCCTAAAAAATTAATACGATTTTTTCTGAATATTTGAGAATTTTTGGTGCAATAAACATTAGAGGGAGGTGCACCAGGTGGGCACAACCCACCTGGGTGTGCCAGCACCCCCAGGCGCGCCCTGGAAGGTTGTGGTCCCCATGTGGGCTACTCACTTATCTCTTCATACCACATCATCACTTACCTCCAAAAAAAATCCCCTTTGCTCTCTCTCCCGTGTTCTTGAGCTCAAACCCACGGATTTCGATCTCTTTGCTCGATGCTCCGTTTTTGAAACTATTTCAGGGGATTGTTGCTTCGTATGTGACTCCACCATTTGTGCAATTAGTTTTTGTTTTAGTGTTGTATACTTTGAATAATGAGCTACTCTTGGTGCTGCTGTAGATGTGCTTGCATGTTGAATTCATAGTGTTCTAAGTAGTTTGAATGCTTGCTATGGCCTCTATGTATCCCTATGAGTAGTTGCTATCAATCTTACAAAGTTTTGTTGACAATTTTTTGTCACTCCAAAAATTTTATTTTCAGAAAATTGTACGCAGACATGATGAACCTATTTGGAAGGAGTTCTTCGAGGAGACGATCCTCGGGGGCATCTTCTAGTGACAGTTCTGCTCGTTGGTCTTATGTTGAACCAAGTGAAAGTTCCACGCAAGATGCCGCCACCAAGACATATTTATGGCATAGTGATGAATATATGGTGCGTGTGGGCATTAAGGAGGAATTTGAACAATGCGTTCACAATGCCGGCCTCGGTCCCTACCTATCAGATAAGTGTGAACAGCACCAACTTGTCACTGAATCATTTGTCAAAGGATTTAAATATTTTCCACGTGAGTCTAGGGTGTCGTTTATGCTTTATGATAACCCATTTACTATCCCACTGGAGAATTTTGCTTACCATTGAAAACTTCCATTTTGGGGTTCGCTTGATGAGCCACCAACGGTTGAGTACGAGTCTTTCTTGACTAGCCTTTGCTACGGTGAAAATAGAGGAGTGAGACAAGGAAGAATAAAGAGCATTCACTTTCCCGCAATTCAGTATTTTGCATTATTTAACGGGAAATGCATAGTAGGCAAGCAAGACTGTAGCATACTTTGTGTGCCAGACTTGAGCCTCCTTCACACCGCTCTCACTAGTGAAAGGAATTATAACCTTGGAGAGATTGTTGCACATAGACTTCACCACAATGCTAATAGTGGTTGGTTCTATGGTGGAATTTATGCCACGCGTTTAGCACGAGAGCTAGGTGTTTCGCCTTTGCCCTTTGATCCTATCCTACCCACGCGGTATTTAGATTTTGACACTTTGAAAGAACAGAAGATCCTTAAGGAAAAGGTTAATAATTGCACTTACAATCTAATGTTTAACCAAAAATCTATTGTGGACACATATTTGCCTGCGCCTGCTCTTTTTGATTATAACAACAAGGGAAGATATTTCGATCTTGAGAGCGAGGCCCGAGCTCATAACGCAGCTGTGGTGGCGGCATGGTGTGCTGAGGCATCCGCACCGAGAGCCTCCGTGAGCTACCACGCCGACTACTACCCTCCAGGCTACTGATTCACTGCCAAGTTAGGCCAAAAGCCTAAGCTTGGGGGAGTACGTGTCTCTCACCGACTTTACATTCATGTCTATTTATTCCATTTGTCGGTGTTCACTCTTTTTCATTGTATCATCCATGCTTAGATTTATTTTCTTGCTTTCTTCTTGTGTGTTTGAAAAACTTTAGAAAAACCAAAAAAATTAGTTGTAGTTAATTTACTTTCTATGCATGCTTAGTAGTAGTACTAAAAAGAAAATCCAAAAAGATTTCCTTGTTCTTCTTTTGCTTGTTGGAAGCTTTCCCGTGTAAATAGTTTTTCTCGTTTTTGCTTTTCCCTCTTTGCCTGTTAAAGAAAACCAAAAACTCCAAAAATATTTCAGTGTGTTTCTCTGAACTTCTTTTCTTTTATTCGAGTTGTACCGAGGAGAATACCACGATGAAAATGTTGAGTGGCTCTCATATGAATAACTATTGAACTAATAAAGAGCCCATTTTACCTTGTCTTCTCCTATTGAATAAAATGTTTGCAGATTCCATCTTAGTCCATGGCACTCTTGCACTATTATTATTTTACCTTACGGTATTACCCTGACGTCCTAAGTAAATTTGCATGTGCCACCTCTAAAAACTTCTAAAAAATTATCCGTTTTGTGTGCCTGGATCGTTCATGGAATGACAGGAGGTGGTCGGTATCTTCCATACTAAGCGGGTTATTCTCAGGTCGAGCGTTTATTCACTCGCCATCGCACGAGAAAATGGGCGGTAATAGGGAATCCCAGTCCCGAACTCAAAAATGCAAATAATTAAACAAAACTCCGCCGGGACTATTGTTGGTTTGGATGGCACCCGTTGTTTCAGACAAGTCGTGGAGTGTGATTGTTGGTGGAGGGGGGGTAAAACTTTACTTTTATCGCCGGGGAACCGCCACTAGCGTGCTTAGCATGGAAGATGTTGATAACTGATGGTCGTGAAGTAAATGAGAAAGGTGCATGTCTCAAAATATCATTTATCTCTGTTTTAAAATTTGAGCTCTGGCACCTCTGCAAATCACTGCTTCCCTTTGCGAAGGGACTATCTATTTACTTTTATGTTGTGTCATCACCTTCTTATACAAGCGCCAAAAACTGAGTAGAGCACATCGGTCATGATTTATGCATTGTGTGTAGCTAATGTTGGGTGCATCATGACTGGATCTTTTCTACCATGAATTACAATGTTTAGTCGCTGCTTGGACTTTTGAGGTGCTCTGCATTTATGTTTTGCGGTCTCAGAAAGGGCTAGCGAGATACCATTATTGTCATATTATATCATGGTTATTTTGACAACATGTTGTTGTTTGAGATATCTTATTATTGCTCACTAGCTGATTATGTCATTGATATGAGTCATTATAATCTTTAAGAGTTATTGTCGACATAGTTAGTTATAATGATTGGCTGAAAACCTGGGTGATGTTTAAGCTTATTTATGCAAACAAGAGCAAAAGACTTCGTAAAAGTTTTTCTTTCTCACTTTCAGTTTATCAACTGAATTGCTTGAGGACAAGCAAACGTTTAAGCTTGGAGGATTTGATACGTCTCCAATGTATCTACTTTTTCTCATGTTTTTTCTCTTGTGTTTGGACTCTAATTTGCATGATTTGAATGAAACTAACCCCAGACTGACGTTGTTTTCAGCAAAACTACCATGGTATTGTTTTTGTGTAGAAATAAAAGTTCTCGGAATGGAATGAAACTTTTTGTGGAATTTTTATATAATATATAAGAATTTCTGGAGCCAAGACCTACCGGAGAGGGGGCCCTGGGTGGGCACTTCCCACCAAGGCGCGCCCCCCTCTCCTGGCACGACCAGGTGGGTTGTACCCACCTGGTGGCCCCGCAGACCTCAACCCTGACACTATAAATTCCTATTTTTGGAGAAAAAATCAGGGAGAAAGAATTATCGCGATCCGCGAGACGGAGTCGCCGCCAAGCCCTGTTCTTCCTCGGGAGGGAAGATCTGGAGTCCGTTTGGGGCTCCGAAGAGGGGGGTCTTCGTTCTTCGTTATCACCAACCCTTATCCACCGCCAATTCCATGATGCTCCCCACCGGGAGTGAGTAATTCCTTCGTAGGCTCGTTGGTCGGTGAGGAGTTGGATGAGATTCATCATGTAATCGAGTTAGTATTGTTAGGGTCTGATCCCTAGCATCCACTATGTTCTTAGATTGATGTTGCTATGACTTTGCCGTGCTTAATGCTTGTCACTTTGGGCCTGGGTGCCATGATTTCAGATCTGAACCGTTTATGTTATCATCATTATATCCATGTTCTAGATCTGATCTTGAAAGTTATAGTCACCTACTACGTGTTATGATTCGGCAACCCCGGTGTGACAATAACCGGGCCCACTCCCGATGATGACCATAGTTTGAGGAGTTCATGTATTCACTATGTGTTAATGCTTTGTTCCGGTTCTCTATTAAAAGGAGGCCTTAATATCCCTCAGTTTCCAATATGGACCCCGCTGCCACGGGAGGGTAGGACAAAAGATGTCATGCAAGTTCTTTTAATAAAGCACGTATGACTATTTACGGAATACATGCCTACATTATATCAATGAACTGACCTAGTGCCGTATCGCCCTAGGTTATAACTGTCTCATGATGAATATCATCCAACAAGTCACCGATCCAATGCTTACAAACTTTTCCATATTGTTTCTGCTAAGTTACTACTGCTATCATCACTGCTACACTTGCTACAAAATTACTGTTGTTGTCACCACTATCAAAACTATCAAACTACTTTGCTACTGATCACTTTGCTGCAGATAATTAATCTCCAGGTGTGGTTGAATTGACAACTCAGCTGCTAATACCTTCAAATATTCTTTGGCTCCCCTTGTGTCGAATCTATAAATTTGGGTTGAACACTTTACCCTCGAAAATGTTGTGATCCCTATACTTGTGGGTTATCAGACGTATCATCTCTCTCTCTCTCATGTTCTTGAGATGGCCCGATCTTCATGTATCACAGGCTTTGTTAATATAGTTGGATCATATGGTGTTCTCCCCTCTCTATCTTGTTGTGAATTGAGTTTTCCCTTTGAGATTTCATTCTTATCGGATTGAATACTTTTATGGATTTGAGAATACTTTATGTATGTCTTGTTATGAATACCCGTGGTGACAATGGGGTATCATATTGATTCACTTGATATATGTTTTGGCACTCAACTCACGTATTCCCGAGGTGGCATTCGGGTAATCTATGCATAGGGGTTGATGCATGCTCTTATCTTTGTTTCTCTGGTAGAAATCTTGGGGCATTCTTTGAGGTTCCTTGTGTTGGATTGAGTATTATGAATCTGAAATTATTTGGTATTATCTTAGTACGAACTCTTGATAGATCAATCAGAAATGATAACTTGATGTTATTTTAGTACGAACTCTGGATATGTCGATCGGAAAGGATAAGTTGGTGTTATTTTAGTATGAACTCTTGGATAAATCGATCGGAAAGAATAGCTTTGAGGTGGTTTCGTACCCTACCAACAATTTCTTCTTATGTTCTCCGCTAGATAGGAACTTTGGAGTGATTCTTCATCGCACGTTGAGGGATGGTTATATGATCCAATTATATTATCATTGTTGAGATATTGCACTAGCGAAAGTACGGACCCTAGGCCTCATTTTCAATCATTGCAATACCGTTTGTGCTCCGTTTTATCAATTGCTACCTTGCTATTTTTTTACTGTTCATATTACAAAAATCAATATCTACCATCGTTACTACACTTGTATCACCATCTCTTCGCCGAACTAGTGCACCTATACAATTTACCATTGTATTTGGTGTGGTGTATTTGGTTGCAGGGTTGTTTGAGAGAGACCATCTTCATCCTACACCTCCCATAGATTGATAAACCTTTGGTCATCCACTTGAGGGAAATTTGCTAATGTCCTACAAAACTCTATGCTTGGAGGCCCAACACGAGTCTACAAGAACAAGTTGTGTAGTAGACATCATTGTATATCTTCTTGCTTGTGTTGTTTTTGTTGCTAGCATCATATATGTTGCTCGCCTAGTTGCATATCAAGATAACCTAGTTGTTGCTAAACCAAATTTTTTAAGAAAAGCCAAAACAATAGTAGTTCCCGATTCAACCCCCCCCCCCCCTCTAGTCAATCATATCGATCCTTTAAGCATCGCTGCAGGCTAGTGGCTCCAAGAGGTGGCTGACTAGGTGGATGCCGCAACTCGCTAGTCGGCGACCAGGAGCTCACACCACGCGCTCAAGGCATGACCTTTCGCGATATGATTGAATGGTGGCTTCTCCTCCCACACTAAGCCATCGCGCATCTAGACTAGAGGGGAACTGATGGGGCCTCATCGCTCGGGCACCACCTCTCTGCCTATGCACATCGAGGATGTTGGGGCCGTCATCGAGCACCGTGAGAAGATAAGAAGCATGCCTCAAGGCTATAAGCCTACTATTGTACTTGCTCTAAACTGAAAGTCGGCGAGACAAGTAGGTTAACCTCGACATAATGATAGTGTGCTATTTTTTAATACAGTACACACGCAAACGCTCATACGTCTGCGCATACACTCACCCCCTATGAATGCACAACCTTCCCCTATGAGCACTTCTAAGAGGATGAGCCAGCACATCACCTTGAGATTGACGAAGTCGCCTCAGATACGCATTCGTAGTTGATGGGAACATCTTCTCCCACTAAACGCACATCGCCGAAAGGCCTGAAATAAATACATGAAAATGTGAGCATGTGTTAAGTTTAGGACTCAAACCATGATGAGCTAGGAACATGTTGTTTCATGATAGTTAGCTGCTGTGCTCATCCAAAATAAATAGCAGTAGTGGCGGATGGCTCCTCCTCCTCCTCTAGCACTCCCGCGGCTGATAGGAGAGGAACCCTAGCCACCAGCCGCCTCACCACCTCTCCTCTCCTCCTCCTCTCGTCGTCGCCAGAGAGGTGCCTGGGCCAATCTTGACTGGCACCGGCGGTGGTGGGTCATCTTCGTCGCCACATGCGGGAGGGCTGGCGCAGGCCGGCTGATACGTCTCCAACGTATCTATAGTTTTGATTGTTCCATGCTATTATAGTATCAATCTTGGATGCTTTATATGCAATTATATATCATTTTTGGGACTAACCTATTAACCTAGTGCATAGTGCCAATTGCTATTTTTTGCTTGTTTTTTGATTTTTAGGAAAGCAATATAAAATAGAGTCCAAACGGAGAAAAAACTTTGGATTAACTTTTTCTAGACGAGAAGAGACCCTAGAAGGTTCGGGAGAAGACATGACGAGCCACGAGGAAGTGACAACACAGGAGGCGCGTCCCCCAGGCTTGTGGGCCCCTCGTGGCACCTCTTGACCTAATTAAGCCTCTATAAATTCTCAAATATTCCCCTAACATCAAATAGCCACCCGAAATATTGTTTCTGTGGCCGCAAGTTTCTGTCCCACGAGATCCCATCTAGAGGCCTTCCCTGGTACTCTGGCGGAGGGGGAATCGGTCACGGAGGGGCTCTACATCAACCTTTCTGCCCTCCAATGATGTGTGAGTAGTTCACCACAGACCTACGGGTCCATGGCTAGTAGCTAGATGGCTTCTTCTCCCTCTCTTTGATCTTCAATGCAATGTTCTCCTCCATATTCTTGAATATCAATTCGATGTAATGACTTTTTGTGGTGTGTTTGTTGGGATCCGATGAATTGTGAGTTTATGATCAGATTATCCATGAATATTATTTGAGTTTACTCCGAACTCTTTTATGCATGATTCTTATAGCTTTATATTTCTCTCTGATCTATTTTGGCCAATTAGATTGATTTTTCTTGCAATGGGAGAGGTGCTTTGTGATGGGTTTGATCTTGCGATGCTCAATCCCAGCAACAGAAAGGCACATGACACGTATTTGTATCATTTACATTAAGGATAAAGAGATGGGGTTTATTTATGCGTGGGTTTACTTTGTCTACATCATGACATCTTGCTTAAGGCGTTACTCCATTCTTTATGAATTTAATACTCTAGATGCATGCTGGATAGAAGTCGATGTGTGGAGTAATAGCAGTAGATGCAGGCAGGAGTCAGTCTACTTGTCTTGGATGTGATGCCTATATACATGATCATTGCCTTGGATATCGTCATGATTATTCGCTTTTCTATCAATTACCCAACAACAATTTGCTTATACCCACCATATACTATTTTCAAGAGAGAAGCCTCTAGTGAAAACTATGGCCCCCGGGTCTACTTTTTATCATATATTAAAATCAAAAAAAATATTGCTGCAATTTTTCTTTCTTTATTTTATTTTGTGTTCTAAGTATCTATCTATCACTATGAGATTTAACCCTCGCAATTAACCGCTGAGGGATTACAACCCCTTGCTCGCGTTGGGTGTAAGTATTTGTTATTTTCTGTGTAGGTAGTTCTTATGAGGTGTTGCGTGGTTCTCTACTGGATTGATAACCTTGGTTCTTAACTGAGGGAAATACCTATCTCTATTGTACTGCGTCATCCTCTTCTCTTCGAGGAAATCCCAACGCAACTCACAAGTAGCACCGACCGACCTGGATCTGGTCGTGGCGTTCTCGCGACATGCCGCAACATGGTCCCACATTAGCGCATGTAATGCGCGCGTGGGTGTGCTTGTGGCGTGATGGACCGCACATCGGTGGTGCTCGGCCGATGTGGTGGCTGCATCAGCCCGATCCATATCTGGTTGGAGCGGGCTGCGGGCGGTGCAGACTATGGGTGGTTGCCTTTGCCGTGGCAGCCGGCTGGGGGAGGTTGTGGCACAGCAGTGGCGGTCTAGGCCTCCCCCTCCTCTTCTACAATGGTCGGGGGTGGTGGTGCGGGCAAAGGGGTCGGCAGCCAACGATCCAACCAGATCTGACCCCACGGCAATGCGGGCCACATTCGGCTAGGGCCACGGGCGGCTGCCTCAACCGGGGCCATTTCGGCTGGTTGGAGTGGCGGTGTAGTGGTGGAGGTTCAACCCTCTCCTCCTACTTCATGGGGTGCTCGGATCTACGATTTTGGTGGTGCATCCAGCGGGTGGTGCACGACGGCTCGACGCGCTAATCTTTGGCTGGCCATGGGGCCAGGTGCGCTCCGGGGAGATGGTAGGGGTGCCTATACGGGTCTTGTTATTGCCAGGGTGGTGACGGTGGCCCAGACCCGGTTCAAGAAATGGCACGGTGGTTGTGACTTGGTCGGCAGCTGATACGTCTCCAACGTATCTATAATTTATGAAGTATTCATGCTGTTATATTATCATTCTTGGGTGTTTTACAATCATTTTGTAGCAACTTTATATCATTTTTGGGGACTAACCAATTAACCCAGTGCCTAGTGCTAGTTGTTGTTTTTGCTTGTTTTTTACATCGCGGGAAATCAATATCAAACGGACTCCAAACACCGTGAAACTTTTTGGAGATTTTTTATGGACCAGAACACCCAGGATGGGCCAGAGCAGCACCTGGGGGTGCCCCGAGGGGGGCACAACCCACCAGGGCGCGCCTGGGCCCCCAGGCGCGCACAGGTGGGTTGTGCTCACCTCGGTGACCTCCCCCGCCCCCTCTTTACCCTACAAATTGACAAATATTCCGAAAACCCTCGGGGTTAACCTAGATCAAAAGTTCTGCCGCCGCAAGGCTCTGTAGCCACCAAAAACCAATCTAGACCCCATTCCAGCACCCTGCCGGAGGGGGGAATCATCTCCGGTGGCCATCTTCATCATCCCGGCGACCACCACGATGAGGAGGGAGTAGTCCACCCTCGGGGCTGAGGTTTTGTACAAGTAGCTATGTGTTTAATCTCTCTCTCTCTCATGTTCTTGAGGATTCACGATCTTGATTTATCGCGGGCTTTGTTAATATAGTCGGATCATATGGTGTTTTCCCCTCTCTATCTTGTTGTGATGAATTGAGTTTTTCCCTTTGAGATTTCATTGTTATCGGATTGAATACTTTTATGGATTTGAGAACACTTGATATATGTCTTGCAATGAATACTCATGGTGACAATGGGGTATCGTATTGATTCACTTGATATATGTTTTGGCACTCAACTCGCGGATTCTCAAGGTGACATTGGGGTAATCTATGCATAGGGGTTGATGCACGTTCTTTTCTTTGTTTCTCTGGTAGAAATCTTGGGGCACTCTTTGAAGTTCTTTGTGTTGGATTGAATACTATGAATCTGAATTTGCTTTGGTGTTATTTTAGTATGAACTCTTGGTTAGATCGATCGGAAAGAATAGCTTCGTGTTATTTTAGTACGAACACTAGGATAGATTGATCGCAAAGAATAGCTTTGAGGTGGTTTCGTACCCTACAAACAATTCCGTCTTATGTTCTCTGCTAGATAGGAACTTTGGAGTGATTCTTCGATGCACTTTGAGGGGTGGTTAGATGATCCAATTATATTAGCACTGTTGAGAGATTGCACTAGCGAAAGTACAGACCCTAGGCCTCATTTTCAAGCATTGCAATACTGTTTTTGTGCCCGTTTACTATTTTCTACCTTGTTGTTTTTATTTATTTAGATTATAAAAATATATTTCTACCATCAATATTACACTTTTGTCACCATCTCTTCGCTGAACTAGTGCACCTATACAATTTGCCATTGTATTGGGCGTGTTGGGGACACGAGAGACTTCTTGTATTTGGTTGCAGGGTTGTTTGAGAGAGACCATCTTCATCCTACACCTCCCACGGATTGATAAACCTTAGGTCATCCACTTGAGGGAAAACTGCTACTGTCCTACAAAACTCTGTGCTTGGAGGCCCAACACGAGTCTACAAGAATAAAGTTGCATAGTAGACATCAGCAGTCGCTGGTGGTCTTCCCATCCCCCGTTCCGGTCGACCGGGCCTTGTTCTTGTCCAATGGTGGCGCTTTGTTGACAGTAGGGTTAGTGAACCATGGTGTAGGTGGTGGGACAGTCTTCGATTCCGAGGCGGCGGCTGGTGGTGGAAGCGTGAGCTCGTGGGTGGAGCCCGTGGCTCAGGTGCTTCCCGGTGCCTATGGCCGTGTGGGCGGCATGGTGGCCGGGGTCTGACATTCGGTGGCGGCAACGCGACTTTCATCCCATTTGCCGGTGGCGGTGAGCTATTGCCGGGGTGAAAACCTATGTTGTCTTCTTGAAGGCATCATTGCTACTTGTGAGTTGCGTTAGGATTTCCCTAAAGAGGAGAGGATGATGCAGTACAATAGAGATAAGTATTTCCCTCAGTTAAGAATCGAGGTTATCAATCCAGTAGGAGAACCACGCAAGACCTTGTGAATAGCACCTACACATAGAAAAACAAATACTTGCACCCAACGCGAACAAGGGGTTGTCAATCCCTTGGCAGTTAATTGCAAGGATCCTCGTAGTGATAGACAGATAAATAAATAAATAAAAACACAAAAAGTAAATAAATTGCAGCAAGGTATTTTTGGATTTCAATATATGATAAAGATAGACCCGGGGGCCATAGTTTTCACTCGAGGCTTCTCTCTTCAACATAGCATATGGTGGGTAAACAAATTACTGTTGGGCAATTGATAGAAAAGTGCATAGTTATGACGATATTCAAGGCAATGATCATGTTATAGGCATCACATCCGAGACAAGTAAACTGACTCCTGCCTGCATCTACTACTATTACTCCACACATCGACCGCTATCCAGCATGCATTTAGAGCATTCAGTTCATAAAGAACGGAGTAACGCCTTAAGCAAGATGACATGATGTAGACAAACTAAACCCAATTAATATGAATGCATCCCATCTTTTTATCCTTAATGGCAACGATACAAGTACATGTCATGTCCCTTTCTGTCAATGGGATTGAGCAACCCATGATCGAACCCATCACAGAGAACCTCTCCCATTTCAAGATAAATCAATCTAGTTGGCCAAACCAAACCGATAGATCGGAGAGAAATACAAAGCTGCAGTTGCGCTCGTTCTCGATTGCGTTGACTAGGCCCAGCGCGTCTCCAACCCCACTTCGCCCTGCCTCCCCTATCCACTGAACGGGCCAAGGCCCATGGTGAGCCTCCAGCGCCCTTGCTCCTGTTGGCCCAGCCAGATTCGGCCCGCTATGTTTTTTTCCTGGTCCTGCGAATTTTGCCAATATTCCAGAGTTGCCAGTTTTACAGTATAGCCCCTAAACATCATGCATATCATAACTCACCAACCGTGCATCGGATCTAAATAAATTATATATGTACCTTGACTAGAATTTCATCTAGTTTCACAATATCCAACTTTCATGTATGTTTGAACTGTTTAAAATGGTGTTTGGTTAAATTTGCTCCTATGCCATGTTAAAATGCTTTAATTCATAACTAATTAACCGTAGCTCCAAACCTAACAAACTTTATATGTAAACGGGGTAGAAAAATGCCTAGTTTAACATGGTGCACTCATATTGCATGTTTAACAACTCTAAAATATGGTTTAGGGCAGAACAGTACCAAATATAAAATATGCACATGAGGATTTTCTGGAATTGTTGTTTGTTATTTCCGGCCTCATTTAAACTTGACTAGAAAGTTCGTTTAATTATGCTTCACCTCTTGCCATGTTAATCAACATTTAATATTGTTGGGTACATAACCGAGATCGAACTAAATAACTTGCATGTGGTGTTTTGAGAATATGCAACTCATTGCATTTTGAGCTCCACTTAATTTGTAGTTTTGTTTCAGCATTTTGCCATGCCATGCCTCCTTAAACCGGACATGCATCATACTTGGTTGTGCATCATGCCATGCTTATGTGATGGTTGTTTACTATGTTGTTTGCTTCTTTCCGGTGTTGCTTCTTCGGGTTAGTTCCGATAACGTCGCGTTTGTGAGGATCCGTTCGACTACGTCCGTTTGTCTTCTTCATGGACTCGTTCTTCTTCCTTGCGGGATATCAGGCAAGATGACCATACCCTCGAAATCACTTCTATCTTTGCTTGCTAGTTGTTCGCTCTATTGCTATGCCGCGATACCTACACTTGCTATATCATGCCTCCCATATTGCCATGTCAAGCCTCTAACCCTCCTTTCCTAGCAAACCATTGTTTGGCTATGTTACCACTTTGCTCAGCACCTCTTATAGCGTTGCTAGTTGTAGGTGAAGTTGAAGTTTGTTCCATGTTGGAACATGGATACTGTTGGGATATCACAATATCTCTTATTTAATTAATGCATCTACATACTTGGTAAAGGGTGGAAGGCTCGGCCTTATGCCTGGTGTTTTGTTCCACTCTTGCTGCCCTAGTTTCCGTCATACCGGTGTTATTTTCCTTGATTTTGTGTTCCTCACGTGGTTGGGTGTTATGGGAACCCCTTGACAGTTCGCTTTGAATAAAACTCCTCCAGCAAGACCCAACCTTGGTTTTACCATTTGCCTAACCACCACCTACTTTTCCCTTGGGAGTCGCGCTCTTGAGGGTCATCTTTATTTTAACCCCCCGGGCCAGTGCTTCTCTAAGTGTTGGTCCGAAACAGGCAGCCTGCGGGGCCACCTCGGGGAAACTTGAGGGTTGGTTTTACTCGTAGTGATGAGGACATCAATACAATTGTTACACCCACAGCCCCTGCTGCTATACATACTGGACCAATTACTAGAGCTCGTGCACGCCAACTAAATTACCAGGTACTTTCGTTTCTTGGTAATGATTCTAATGTTCATGAGAATATGATGCTGCCTAAATTGGATACATTTGTTTTGCTTACAAATGAAGGGCCTAGCTTGGAGAAGGATGAACATTGGAGCAAGAACAAGCATGGAGATGATGGCATGCGCAAGGGGAACAAGAACGGAGTTACAAGTGATGATTTCAGGACATTGAAGCCACCATAATGGGTGCATGAAGCCTTGGACGAAATATACAAGATGCCACTTCATAAATTTCGTCCCGAGGCTATTTTAGGTGATGCGTCACCTTATTATTGGGCCAGGCCCATGTAATTTAGAAATACCTAAGTATAGGCTATTTTTAGAGTACGTATGTGTGGGGAAACAAGAGATAGGGTTGATTTCGGACCCCTCCACCAAGGGCCACGAAATTCCCCCCCTCTTCCTCCATATATACAGCCCTTAGGGCATCGTTTAGACTTCGGGTTTTGTTTAGATTAAAAGTTCGCCATAGCTACAACTTCGCGTACTTCGTTTGTGTTCAACGACCAGACAAAGGCGTCACAGAACCCCACCTTGATCAATAAAGCTTTCACCTTATATTCGCAATATCCAGATTGCAATCTCAGTTTCTTGCTTGTTCTTCGTTTGCTCGCAGGAAACAGACCCTCGTGGTCAGGTTGATCGTGCTCCGGCGTGGTCAATAACCTCTCGGAGTTGGTTTAGCGATTGCTAAGGCGCGACGTCCTCGCACGTTCATAGTCGGATCGTCAAAGTCGACTGCCACCAAAGCGATATCCATCATCTCATCGAAAGACGGGACACCTTTGCCTCTATCAAGTGGTATCAGATTTCCAGGTTGCTCGGTGAGATTTTACAGTTTTTCGTAGTTTAGATCGAGTCTGTTCTTCATACCTACAGTCCACGAAAAAGCCAAAAAAAAATTAGGGTTAGTTCATCATATCCGAACCAATCTGAGCCTTTGCATAATCTTTTTATGGTTTTGCTTTGTTGAATTTGCGGTTGCATCGTCGTGTCTAGTTGCTGGTCTTAGCGTTAGTCTTTTAGAGTTTCGAGTTCTGGTCATAAGTTGTCACGCCGCCACCGCACCATCATCATCGCCCCTGTCACCTACCACCACCGCTCCGAATCCGTATCCATATACCACCACCAATCCGTATCCATATACCACCACCGGTCCATATCCATATATTACCACCGCTGCCATATACCACCACCATATATCCACCACCAATTCGAGTTCCTTGCATATTAGGTGTGTTTTTGAGATCCATCTAGATTCCGATTCGTGTTTCCTTGCCGGAGTAGGTTTCGGAAAAAAAAAGAGTCCGGAAACCACCCTCCGTTTAGGCCCAAAATTTTTCGAAAACGCATTTTTCAAAAAAAAATCTGGCTATCCTATTTTTAGGCGTTTCTAAGTGTTTTGAGACAGGTGCCATTATAGAAAGTTTTTTTTTGACCCGTTTCCAGTTTTTGGGTCCGGGCAGTCGAAAAAACGAAAAAAAAAATGTGGTCGAAAAAATTTCGTGCCCATCCTGTCAGTTTGACCTAGGAAGAGTTTTGAGACACTCGCCATTATAGTGATTTTTCGCAAAAAAAAAGCAGCGCAAAAGAAAAGAGCGAAAAAAAAGAGCGAAAAAAAGATTCCAGAGTGTGCTTTTTACTTGTTTACGTGCAGCGCCATGATTTTGTTAGTGTTCTAGGCTCGCGTCTCTAGCACGGTCTAGCCTAGGACCAGCACAGTACCGTCGTTGAGCGTTTATTCAACTTTGCATCTTTGAATTGATTATTGCTGACCCTTTTTGCTACCATATTATAAGCCTTCCCAGCTCCACATACATCTACGTCGTGCGTTTGACTCTCCCTGGTAATCGCTCTATCCAAGCTTTGAGAGTTTTGACTACAACGGTTGCCGATCACCGCCTGCTGCTGGGTAAGAACTGGTAAGAATTTGAGTTTTGCTTGACGGGTTTGTGATACACCACCACCACTTCTTAGTAGTCTGTAGGATCATATTCTTGTGTGTTTCTATTTGCTGCTAACCATGGTAGGATCACAAGCCGATGAGACTGATTGGGAGAACCTGACGAACAAATAGCTACATGATAAATTTCAGCAAATGATGAGTGGACAGGTGCAAGATGTGCTAAATAGATTTGACGAGGCCATGGAGAAGATAGATGGCATGGAGAAGACATTCAAAACAAAGCTTGATAGCAAGTTTAATGAATTGCTCGCGCGTTTACCACCACCACCGCCGGCTGCACCTATCGCACCTCTGCAACACCAACAACAACGCATCCTTCCGAATCAGTATGGACGAGCGAAGCGTGTTCCTATTGAGGATGGCCAAACTTCTGGTGCTGCTGTTCCTGTTATTGATGCTTCTTTGGCTCCTGCTACTGCTGCTGGTGGTACCCAGGAGGATGATGAGTATGCGGGCAATTATGAGGATGAGGTTGATCAAAATCAGAACTATGTGCACCCACCAGCACCACCACCAGCAGGTCGACCTCAGGTATATATTCGTAATGGTAGGCCTGCACCACCACCTCAGGTACGAGATGATGTGCATATTCCTAAATTGAAATTGAATATTCCACCATTTGAGGGTAGATATGTTCCTGATATATATCTTACTTGGGAGTTAGAAACTGAACAACGTTTTACATGTTTACAATATCCCGAGGAGAGACGGGTTGCTGCTGCTGTTTGTGCTTTCACTAGTTTTGCATGTGTATGGTGGTCTGAACATTGTAGATTATATCCTATTCCAACTACTTGGGCTGCTTTGAAAACTGCTATGCGTACGCGTTGGGTTCCACCATATTATCAACGTGAATTGCTTCAAAAATTGCAGCGTTTAAGACAAGGGAAAAATTCTGTAGAAGAATATTATCAGGAATTACAAACTGGCATGATTAGATGTGGTATTGTTGAGGAGAATGAAGCTATGCTTGCACGTTTTCTGGGTGGATTAAATAGAGAGATTAAGACCATTCTAGACTACAAGGAGTATACTAATGTCACTCGTTTATTCCATCTTGCTTGTAAAGCTGAACGTGAAGTGCAGGATCGACAAGCATTGGCGCGATCTAACTTTTCTACAGGCCGACCTTCATCATGGACACCGCGTGCATCTTCTACTTCAACTGCACCAGCACCTCAATCAGGTGCCTCCTCCAGTCGTGATACAAGAAAACAGGCACAACCACCATTATCTGCCAAGAGCGCACCTGCTGGGCCTGCACAGGGTTCTTCTTCTTCCATGGCATCAACAGGGCACACAAGTGATATTATTTGTCATCGTTGTAAGGGAGGAGGTCATTATGCGAGAGAATGCAAATCTCCGCGTGTGATGATTGCTACCGCAGATGGTGGATATGAGTCCGCTAGTGACTATGATGAGGAGACTTTGGCTCTTACTACACGTGAAGAACATGGTGGAGATGATTCTGATCATGAGACGCAATACATGGCTCCTGAAGACGCTGACAGGTATGAATGTTTAGTTGCTCAACGTGTTTTGAGTGTGCAGGTCACACAAGCTGAGCAAAATCAGAGGCACAATTTGTTCCATACCAAGGGAGTTGTGAAGGAACGTTCTATGCGCGTCATAATAGACGGAGGGAGCTGCAACAACTTGGCTAGCATGGAGATGGTGGAGAAGCTTTCTCTCACCACAAGACCACATCCACATCCTTACTACATCCAATGGTTCAACAATAGCGGCAAGGTTAAGGTAACACGTACTGTTCGTGTGCATTTTGGTATCTCTACATATGTTGATTATGTTGATTGTGATGTGGTACCTATGCAAGCATGTTCCTTATTACTTGGTAGACCATGGCAATTTGATAAAAACTCTATACACCATGGTAGAAACAATCACTATACTCTTGTTCATAAGGATAAAAATATTACTTTGCTTCCTATGACTCCTGATTCCATTTTGAAAGATGATATTAATAGAGCTAATAAAGCAAAACAGGAGAAGAATAAGAGTGAAAATCAGATTGTGGCAAAAGAATTTGAGCAACAAATGAAGCCTAATAATAAACCATCTAGTGTTGCTTCTGAAATTAAATTGAAAAGTGCATGTTTATTTGCCACCAAATCTGATATTGATGAGCTAGATTTCAGCAAATCTGTTTGCTATGCTTTTGTGTGCAAAGAGGCATTATTTTCATTCGAGGACGTGCCTTCCTCTTTGCCTCCTGCTGTCACTAACATTTTGCAGGAGTTCGCTGACGTCTTTCCTCAAGACGTGCCACCGGGATTGATAGAGGCAAAGGTGTCCCGTCTTTCGATGAGATGGTGGATTTCGCTTTGGTGGAAGTCGACTTTGACGATCCGACTACGAGCGTGCGAGGACGTCGCGCCTTAGCAATCGCTAAACCAACTCCGAGAGGTTATTGACCACGCCGGAGCACGATCAACCTGACCACGAGGGTCTGTTTCCTGCGAGCAAATGAAGAACAAGCAAGAAACTAAGATTGCAATCTGGATATTGCGAATATAAGATGAAAGCTTTATTGATCAAGGTGGGGTTCTGTGACGCCTTTGTCTGGTCGTTGAACACAAACGAAGTACGCGAAGTTGCAGCTATGGCGAACTTTTAATCTAAACAAAACCCAAAGTCTAAACGATGCCCTAAGGGCTGTATATATGGAGGAAGAGGGGGGAATTTCGTGGCCCTTGGTGGAGGGGTCCAAAATCAACCCTATCTCTTGTTTCCCCACACATACGGACTCTAAAAATAGCCTATACTTATGTATTTCGAAATTACATGGGCCTGGCCCAATAATAAGGTGACGCAGCACCTAAAATAGCCTCGGGACGAAATTTAGGAAGTGGCATCTTGTATATTTCGTCCAAGGCTTCATGCACCCATTATGGTGGCTTCAAAGTCCTGAAATCATCACTTGTAACTCCGTTCTTGTTCCCCTTGCGCATGCCATCATCTCCATGCTTGTTCTTGCTCCAATGTTCATCCTTCTCCAAGCTAGGCCCTTCATTTGTAAGCAAAACAAATGTATCCAATTTAGGCAGCATCATATTCTCATGAACATTAGAATCATTACCAAGAAACGAAAGTACCTGGTAATTTAGTTGGCGTGCACGAGCTCTAGTAATTGGTCCAGTATGTATAGCAGCAGGGGCTGTGGGTGTAACAATTGTATTGATGTCCTCATCAGACACCACGTGCATCTTCTACTTCAACTGCACCAGCACCTCTATCCGGTGCCACCTCCAGCCGTGATACAAGAAAACAGGAACAACCACCATTATCTGCCAAGAGCGCACCTGCGGGGCCTGCACAGCGTTCTTCTTCTTCCATGGCATCAACAGGGCACACAAGTGATATTATTTGTCGTCGTTGTAAGGGAGGAGGTCATTATGCGAGAGAATGCAAATCTCCGCGTGTGATGATTGCTACCGCGGATGGTGGATATGAGTCTGCTAGTGACTATGATGAGGAGACTTTGGCTCTTATTACACGTGAAGAACATGGTGGAGATGATTCTGATCATGAGACGCAATACATGGCTCCTGAAGACGCTGACAGGTATGAATGTTTAGTTGCTCAACGTGTTTTGAGTGTGCAGGTCACACAAGCTGAGCAAAATCAGAGGCACAATTTGTTCCATACCAAGGGAGTTGTGAAGGAACGTGCTGTGCGCGTCATAATAGACGGAGGGAGCTGCAACAACTTGGCTAGCATGGAGATGGTGGAGAAGCTTTCTCTCACCACAAGACCACATCCACATCCTTACTACATCCAATGGTTCAACAACAGCGGCAAGGTTAAGGTAACACGTACTGTTCGTGTGCATTTTAGTATCTCTACATATGCTGATTATGTTGATTGTGATGTGGTACCTATGCAAGCATGTTCATTATTACTTGGTAGACCATGGCAATTTGATAAAAATTCTGTACACCATGGTAGAAACAATCACTATACTCTTGTTCATAAGGATAAAAATATTACTTTGCTTCCTATGACTCCTGATTCCATTTTGAAAGATGATATTAATAGAGCTAATAAAGCAAAACAGGAGAAGAATAAGAGTGAAAATCAGATTGTGGCAAAAGAATTTGAGCAACAAATGAAGCCTAATAATAAACCATCTAGTGTTGCTTCTGAAATTAAATTGAAAAGTGCATGTTTATTTGCCACCAAATCTGATATTGATGAGCTAGATTTCAGCAAATCTGTTTGCTATGCTTTTGTGTGCAAAGAGGCATTATTTTCATTCGAGGACGTGCCTTCCTCTTTGCCTCCTGCTGTCACTAACATTTTGCAGGAGTTCGCTGACGTCTGTCCACAAGACGTGCCACCGGGATTACCGCCTATTCGAGGGATTGAGCATCAGATTGACTTAATTCCCGGTGCTTCACTGCCAAACCGTGCACCATACCGTACCAATCCAGAGGAGACGAAGGAGATTATGCGTCAAGTACAAGAGCTTCTCGACAAAGGTTATATACGCGAATCCCTTAGTCCTTGTGTTGTTCCTATTATTCTAGTGCCGAAAAAGGATGGTACATCACGTTTGTGTGTTGATTGTAGAGGCATCAATAATATTACTATTCGTTATCGTCATCCTATTCCTAGGCTCGATGATATGCTTGATGAATTGAGTGGCTCTACAATATTCTCCAAAGTTGATTTGCGTAGTGGATACCATCAAATTCGTATGAAATTGGGAGATGAATGGAAAACAGCATTTAAAACTAAGTTTGGATTATATGAGTGGTTAGTCATGCCCTTTGGGTTAACTAATGCACCTAGTACTTTCATGAGATTAATGAACAAAGTTTTACGTGCTTTCATTGGACGATTTGTGGTAGTTTACTTTGATGACATATTGATTTATAGCAGATCTTTGGAAGAACATTTGGAACATGTACGTGCTGTTTCTATTGCTCTACGTGATGCACGTTTGTTTGGTAACCTTGGGAAGTGCACCTTTTGCACCGACCGAGTATCTTTTCTTGGCTATGTTGTTACTCCACAGGGAATTGAAGTTGATAAAGCCAAGATTGAAGCTATTGAGAGTTGGCCGCAGCCCAAAACGGTCACACAAGTGAGGAGTTTTCTTGGCCTCGCTGGATTCTATAGGCGTTTTGTGAGAGATTTCAGCACCAAAATGCACACGAACAGTACGTGTTACCTTAACCTTGCCGCTGTTTGTGTGTTGATTGTAGAGGCCTGCACAGGGTTCTTCTTCTTCCATGGCATTAACAGGGCACACAAGTGATATTATTTGTCATCGTTGTAAGGGAGGAGGTCATTATGCGAGAGAATGCAAATCTCCGCGTGTGATGATTGCTACCGCAGATGGTGGATATGAGTCCGCTAGTGACTATGATGAGGAGACTTTGGCTCTTACTACACGTGAAGAACATGGTGGAGATGATTCTGATCATGAGACGCAATACATGGCTCCTGAAGACGCTGACAGGTATGAATGTTTAGTTGCTCAACGTGTTTTGAGTGTGCAGGTCACACAAGCTGAGCAAAATCAGAGGCACAATTTGTTCCATACCAAGGGAGTTGTGAAGGAACGTTCTATGCGCGTCATAATAGACGGAGGGAGCTGCAACAACTTGGCTAGCATGGAGATGGTGGAGAAGCTTTCTCTCACCACAAGACCACATCCACATCCTTACTACATCCAATGGTTCAACAATAGCGGCAAGGTTAAGGTAACACGTACTGTTCGTGTGCATTTTGGTATCTCTACATATGTTGATTATGTTGATTGTGATGTGGTACCTATGCAAGCATGTTCCTTATTACTTGATGCTGCACCTCTCAATGAGCTTACAAAGAAAGATGTGCCTTTTCTTTGGGGTACCGCACAGGAAGAAGCCTTCTCGATATTGAAAGATAAGTTGACACATGCTCCTTTACTCCAACTTCCTGATTTTAATAAGACTTTTGAGCTTGAATGTGATGCTAGTGGAATTGGATTAGGCAGTGTGTTATTACAAGATGGCAAACCTGTTGCATACTTTTCTGAAAAATTGAGTGGGCCTAGTCTGAATTATTCTACTTATGATAAAGAATTATATGCTCTTGTTCGGACTTTAGAAACATGGCAACATTATTTATGGCCCAAAGAATTTGTTATACATTCTGATCATGAATCTTTGAAACATATTAAAAGTCAAGCTAAACTGAATCATAGACATGCTAAATGGGTTGAATTCATTGAGACTTTTCCTTATGTCATTAAACACAAGAAGGGAAAAGAAAATGTTATTGTTGATGCATTGTCTCGCCGCTATACTATGCTTTCACAACTTGACTTCAAAATATTTGGTTTGGAGACCATCAAAGATCAATATGTGCATGATGCTGATTTTAAAGATGTAATGCAGAATTGTAAAGAAGGAAGAATGTGGAACAAGTTCGTCGTTAACGATGGATTTGTGTTTCGTGCTAACAAACTATGCATTCCAGCTAGCTCCGTTCGTCTTTTGTTGTTGCAGGAGGCGCATGGAGGAGGATTAATGGGACACTTTGGCGTGAAGAAGACGGAGGGCGTACTTGCTACACATTTCTTTTGGCCAAAGATGAGACGGGATGTTGAGCGTTTTATTGCTCGCTCCACTACATGTGAAAAAGCTAAGTCACGACTCAATCCTCATGGTTTGTATATGCCTTTGCCTGTACCTAGTGTTCCTTGGGAGGATATATCTATGGACTTTGTTTTAGGTTTACCTCGAACAAAGAAGGGGAGGGATAGCATATTTGTTGTCGTGGATAGATTCTCGAAAATGGCACACTTTATACCATGTCATAAAAGCGATGATGCTGTTAATGTTGCTGATTTGTTCTTTCGTGAAATTATTCGCTTGCATGGTGTGCCAAATACTATTGTTTCAGATCGTGATACTAAATTTCTTAGCCACTTTTGGAGATGTTTATGGGCTAAGTTGGGGACTAAACTGCTTTTTAGTACTACTTGTCATCCCAAACTGATGGACAAACTGAAGTAGTCAATAGAACGTTGTCTACTATGCTTAGGGCTGTTTTGAAGAATAATAAGAAAATGTGGGAGGAATGCTTGCCTCATATTGAATTTGCTTATAATCGTTCATTGCATTCTACTACTAAGATGTGCCCTTTTGAAGTTGTGTATGGTTTCCTACCTCGTGCACCTATTGATTTGTTGCCTCTTCCATCTTCGGAGAAGGTTAATTTTGATGCTAAACAACGTGCTGAATTGATTTTAAAAATGCATGAGTTAACTAAGGAAAACATTGAGCGTATGAATGCTAAATATAAACTTGCTGGAGATAATGGTAGAAAACATGTTGTGTTTGCACCTGGAGATCTTGTTTGGTTACATTTGCGTAAGGATAGATTTCCTGATTTGCGCAAATCAAAGTTAATGCCACGTGCTGATGGTCCCTTTAAGGTGTTAGAGAAAATAAATGATAATGCATATAAACTTGAGCTGCCTGCAGATTTTGGGGTTAGTCCCACTTTTAACATTGCAGATTTGAAGCCTTATTTGGGTGAGGAAGATGAACTTCCGTCGAGGACGACTTCATTTCAAGAAGGGGAGGATGATGAGGACATCAATACAATTGTTACAACCACAACCCCTGCTGCTATACATATTGGACCAATTACTAGAGCTCGTGCACGCCAACTAAATTACCAGGTACTTTCGTTTCTTGGTAATGATTCTAATGTTCATGAGAATATGATGCTGCCTAAATTGGATACATTTGTTTTGCTTACAAATGAAGGGCCTAGATTGGAGAAGGATGAACATTGGAGCAAGAACAAGCATGGAGATGATGGCATGCGCAAGGGGAACAAGAACGGAGTTACAAGTGATGATTTCAGGACTTTGAAGCCACCATAATGGGTGCATGAAGCCTTGGACGAAATATACAAGATGCCACTTCATAAATTTCGTCTCGAGGCTATTTTAGGTGCTGCGTCACCTTATTATTGGGCCAGGCCCATGTAATTTAGAAATACCTAAGTATAGGCTATTTTTAGAGTACGTATGTGTGGGGAAACAAGAGATAGGGTTGATTTCGGACCCCTCCACCAAGGGCCACGAAATTCCCCCCCTCTTCCTCCATATATACAGCCCTTAGGGCATCGTTTAGACTTCGGGTTTTGTTTAGATTAAAAGTTCGCCATAGCTGCAACTTCGCGTACTTCGTTTGTGTTCAACGACCAGACAAAGGCATCACAGAACCCCACCTTGATCAATAAAGCTTTCACCTTATATTCGCAATATCCAGATTGCAATCTCAGTTTCTTGCTTGTTCTTTGTTTGCTCGCAGGAAACAGACCCTCGTGGTCAGGTTGATCGTGCTCCGGCGTGGTTAATAACCTCTCGGAGTTGGTTTAGCGATTGCTAAGGCGCGACGTCCTCGCACGTTCGTAGTCGGATTGTCAAAGTCGACTGCCACCAAAGCGATATCCATCATCTCATCGAAAGACGGGACACCTTTGCCTCTATCACGTAGCTTGACCTATCCAGTGTTGCCCTGAGAACGAGATATGTGCAGCTCCTATTGGGATGTCGGCGCATCGGGCGGCTTTGCTGGTCTTGTTTTACCATTGTTGAAATGTCTTGTAACCGGGATTTCGAGTCTGATCGAGTCTTCCTGGGAGAAGGAATATCCTTCATTGACCGTGAGAGCTTGTGATGGGCTAAGTTGGGACACCCCTGCAGGGTTTGAACTTTCGAAAGCCGTGCCTGCGGTTATGGGCAGATAGGAATTTGTTAATGCCCGGTTGTAGAGAACTTGAAACTTAACTTAATTAAAATGGATCAACCGCGTGTGTAGCCGTGATGGTCTCTTTTCGGTGGAGTCCGGGAAGTAAAGACGGGTTTGGAGTTATGTTTGTGTGTAAGTAGCTTCAGGATCACTTCTTGATCACTTCTAGTTCACGACCGTTGCATTGCTTCTCTTCTCGCTCTTATTCGTGTATGTTAGCCACCATATATGCTAGTGCTTGCCGCAGATCCACCTCATTACCCTTTCCTACCCATAAGCTTAAATAGTCTTGATCTCACGGGTGTGAGATTGCTGAGTCCTCGTGACTTACAGATACTTCCAAAACGGTTGCAGGTGCCGATGATACCAGTGCAGAGGATGCGTTTGGGCTCAAGTGGGAGCTCGATGAAGACCGTGTTCGTTGTGTTGTTTCGTTTCCAGTTGATTAGTAGTGGAGCCCAGTTGGGACGATTGGGGATCTAGCATTTGGGGTTGTCTTCTTTTATTTTGGTTCCGTAGTCGGACCTTGATTGTATTTTGGATGATGTATGTTTAACTTGTATTTGTGTGAAGTAGCGATTGTAAACCAACTCTTTATCCCTTTCTTATTCAGTACATGGGATGCGTGAAGATTACCCCTCTTGCGACAAGCCTACCATGTGGCTATGCCTCTAAGTCGTGCCCTGACACATGGGAGATATAGCCGCATTGTGGGTGTTACACATGTATAGGGCTGCGAATTTGCATCTCCAAAACCAGCGACCCGGATCGGCAATTAAGGGTGCGTTTGGTTGCTGGGCTATCCTTCCGTGGGATAGGGATAGCCTGTTTTCGGATGACTGCCACCTGTTTGGTTCGTGGGCGAGTAGGGATAAGGCCAGCCAGATACTTGGAATATTCCTTTAAAATTCGGCTCCGCATGTTCGCGAGAAAGTGACGGAGCTGGGCATCCCTCGCGCGCGCGTTGCAAAATGTTTTTCTGCCACCGAACATTATCTCTTTCACCCCTTTCCATCTCGTTTCACTCCTCTCCTGTGGCGGCAGCCGCATTAGATCGAAGTGCTGCAAGGAATTGAGTGCGTGGCGGCCTGACTTTCTCCTTCCTTCTTGTCATGCCCTCTCTCCTCCCTTCTCTCTCCCGCTCGAGTTTGACAACAGAGCTCATGGAGGCGACGGCTAGGGGCGCGTTGGCGGTGCGATTTGTTGCGGTGGTCTGGCGTTTTGACATGGATCCCTCCTAGCTGAGGCTCCCGGATCACTGGTCCGACGGATCGACGGGGACCTGCTTTCGGGAAGATTGGGAGAGGACACAAGCCCACTATGCTAGTTGTTGCAGGCTGGACACTCGTTTTGGCTGGCTTGTGCTCTACTCCGGCGAGTTGTGTGTGTGCGCTCTTCTCAGGTGGGTTGTGATGTGTGTGCGTCTTGTGCTAATTACTTGGGAAATGGAAATTTCGAACGTCTGTAATCAGCTGCTAATGCTAATGTGTGTATATGTGGTGTATGTTCTGTGTACCTCGACAGATTAGAAATTAGCCCTGAATACACCAATATACCTCAACAATGAAGCAGTCCTGTTTTAAAAACTATAGTGAATGAGTCCTCCCAGCCCATTTTTATCCTTACAACCAAACAAATCTATGGCTCCTCATATCCATCCAAACCAAACAAAAAAATGGCTATCCCTAGCCAGTTGGCTACAGTTACAGAAGCTACTCATATGCACCAAATCCTTCAAAGGTTTTGCAACATTTCAGGGCAAATGCCAAGCTGGAGCAAGTCAGCTATTATTTTCAGCAGGAATGTAGACGACGTCAATAAGGAGGATATTAAGAGAATTTTCCCGGTGCAGGAAATTACTGACAATTCTATCTATTTCTCCCTGATAAGGATAGATCTAGTGCCTATAACTTTGTTGCTGATAAATTTAAAGTTAAATTGACTGGTTATAAGGCTAATAAACTTTCACATGTAGCAAGATTAACTTTGATCAATTCAGTTTTTGCTTCCATACCAGTCTACTATATGTCAAATATTCTTTTCTCAAGAAAACTAGTTGCCAAACTTATCACTATCATTAGAAAATTTTGTTGGACGGGAATAAAAGAAGATCAATCCAAGAGAGCTCTTTGTTTCAGGGCATGGAAGGACATCTGCACCCCAAAAGTAGAAGGGGGTCTTGGAGTCAAGAACATCCAAGCAGTTAACAGAAGCCTAATCTTGTCGGCGGCTTGGAAAATTGCAGACGAACCACCAAGTTTCTTGTCATAGGTGCTTAAATCTAAATATTTTCCTGAGACTTACGCAACATTACAAAATCAGATTTTTGGGCTTCAATTCTTAAGGTAAGACACATTCTTCAATCAAATTCAATCTATCAAATTCTTGATGGCAATTCCTCCATTTGGAGCACTCCTTGGTTTCCTCATTGGCAATCTATTTATGAGCACTTGAAAATACAATTGGGGCATTATGTCTATCCTTCTCAGATCAAGGATTTGTGGAACCAAAATCAAAGAACATGGAATGCTAGACTTATTTATAATCTTTTTGATCATGAGGTGGCCAATAGCATCATACAGGTATCGATTATTCAACAAGAGGGAACTGATATCCTTTGCTGGAGATTGCATCCTTCAGGGAAATGTACTTCAAAATCTGCTTATAAAGCATGTCTTCAAGACTTGCAACAGCAGGGGTCTCCATTGCCTAGACAGGTACCACAAGAGATTAAACAACTACTAAAGCAGGTTTGGAAAGAGAAGACTATGGTTTCAAGAGTACAGGCTTTTGCTTGGAGACTCTTGAGGAAATCACTTCCAACAGGCATGAGAGCAGGGAAATATTCCAAACATATTAAGAAAAATTGCATTAGATGCGAACAGGATGAAGATGACATGCATCTTTTCTTTACTTGTCCCTTTGCTAGAGCAGTTTGGATAGCTCATCCTTGGTTTATTAAATCTGAAATTCTTTCTAACAACTATGCTAGTGTTGCAGATATTATCAATACTCTTCTTAACTCAAGGCATCCATAGACCTCTCTCACAAATATAATGACTTTTCTTTGGTGTATATGGAAAACGAGGAATGATTCTCTTTTTGACAGGAAAGAGACCAAACCTATACATGTATTCCAAATTATGCATTCCATTCTAAATAATCAGGAGTTAACACTTCAATCAAAACAAGCAGGGCAGGGTATTAGTCAAGACGAGCATAGCAACAGTGTACTCCTAAGCTCACAACAGCAGGATATAATGCAAGCTACTGGCCCAAATTGCAAAGTCTTTACGGATGCAACATGGAAACCTGATACACAAAACATCACATGCATAGGATTTTTCATACAGATGGCTGCAAAACATCAAGAGGTCAATATCAGTATTCGTTTATCCGAGGAGCAAATCGCGTCGCCTCTCCAAGAAGAAGCTACGACACTTCAAGTAGCTGCCCAAGTGATCAATACAATCACAACAGGAGACACCATCTTCTTCACGGATAATCAAGTTTTGGCCCAGGCTGCACAAGCAAGAGATATCCTTAAATGTGCTGGTCATTGGGAGATTAGAAGTCAATTGGCAAATTTCTTTATCTCTACTAGCAAGGCTCAGATAACTGTTAGACACATTCCCAGGGAGCTTAATAATAGGATTCACAACAATGCGGCTAGAGTATACTTCTCAGAATCAAATACTAGTACTACAATGATTTGTAAAAGCAGGTTCCACTCGGTTGGTCACTGTCCTATGCTTCTGAAGCTAGGCAATCAGAACATCAGGCATTATAAAACCATGGTTGTAACTTGTTCTTCAGATTAATGCATACGCGTCTAAGGCGCCACTTCTTTGTCAAAAAAACACACACACCTAAGAGGCAAGAGAAATGGAGACGCACGAAGGGAAAGGAGGAAGTACCACTTCCACCTGCCTCCCTCCCACCCTCAGATCTCTCTCGTTTCTCTAAATCGCGCCCCCGGCCCCTCCTACCTTTCTCTCGTCGCATTAGACCTTCCAGATCTCACCAACCTCCTACCAGCCGGCGTTGTTGCCTCTCTCAGTGCCGGAGCTTCACGACGCGGTTCTCTTATCTGTTCGGGGTCATCCATCCGACCCCCGGATCCGCCGCAAAGACGGTGCCTTTCTGGTTGTTCTCGGCACTATCCATGGATGAGGGTTTAGCGCGACGGCAGTGAGGTCAGCGTGTGGAGTTCCTGGGTTGAATTGTTGCAGCGAGAGGCTTTGGGAAAGGGCGCACGGCGGCGAGATGCGGGGTTCCGAGATGCGGAGGCGGGCACCAGAGTACCGGCGGCAGTCGCGGCGGCGGCTGCCGGGATGGATCTGGTGGCTCGTTGGGATCTTCCTTGTGGTTGGGCTCATGCTCTTCGTCCTGCACCACAACCAGAAGGAGCAGTTCCGGCCGCCCGTCATAGTGAGTAGCTCAAACATGACTCCGTCTGATTTCCTGCTTGCTGAATTATGTGGTGTGACATCTTTGCTCGGAATATCACTTCCTTCCTGTCAATTCTGAAAATACGTGGAAAAAGTTTAGCTTTTTATGCGTGCAGGCAGATCTCTGTTAGCGTTTTGTATGAGATCTTTAGAAATAGTTCCATTGTTGGTTTCTTCTACTATGTTATAAGGTGAGCTTGGTTGTGTGTTGTTAGGCTTTTTGTGGTCAGAGCACATCATTTTCTAGATCTTCATTATCCAATTTCATTGTTACTTGATCCTTGAAGGTTTGTGTTTTTATCTATATTGATTTGTGCATGTTTATGGAAATTTTATCCCCACTATCTAGAAAATGTGCTTTTGATGGCTAATCATGACTAGTTGGTAGAAACGGCAAACAGGCTGTATTTTCTAGTAGTTGGCGTGGCATTACTGATAGGTTGTCTCTGCACTTGTTGGAGGTCTGCTCGTGTACTTAGGTTAAGTGTCCTTCTCAGGAGGAGGTTTCCCATCTTCATCATGATAGCATATGCTATTCCTTTACTATGAAGATGATTACTTAACTGGTGGGAGGACACCATGGAATATGAAAATTAAACTCACACCATAAGTCAATTTTTAGTAGTATGTGCAGTGTTGAACTATCACAGGTGCGATTGGGTTATCCAGGGACTACTTGTTGGCAGCTACTAGGTACTTGCTTCAAAAAGAATAGCATCGCCTGTCATGATTTTATCTTCGAATTTGCGAATGACTTTCAGTAGCACTGAGTAGTAAACTAGTAACTTTATCCTAGGTTATTCCTGCCTATCTGATTACAACAGTCACATTAGCTTTTCTTGGTATGATGGTATCCAATGGTCTGTAAAATCTGGATTACATTGATAGAATTGTTTTTTTAACTGCACAGCTTATGAGAAAAATAGCCGAGATCAAAACTGAAATTATTAATAGAACACAATGTCAATAGGGATATAATATTGCCAGTGAGTCTTATTGGTAGCCTTTGATGTATAGTTCTTTCTGTGGTAAAGGTCTTAGATACGGAATTTATATATTATGATATTTAAAATATGAACTCATTATGCAGAACCAACTGAGGTAATTTGGAAACCAACATAATTTGTCATGTACTCCCTCCGTTTTGTAATCCTTGTTTTGATTTAAACCACGACAAGAATTATGGACCAAAGGGTGTACTAGATATTGTAGACATTTATAGTGTTTCATGGACTCATAGAGATCTTAACTGCTGGTACCATACCAATGTAAACAGAAACATGTGGCAAGCAGGTTCAATGCAATAGTTAATGTCTAGCAAAGGATTATTTTAGCGAGCCATTGTCCAGAAGATATCTAAATTTGGCCTCCATTTTTTTATTCTACATGTAACTATGCATGAATGATAGAAATACTGAGAAATTTATGTACAAAGAGGAAACGGCGACTGAGGTGACTAGGCTGGTCACGATGAAATTATAATTACAGCTCTCTTGAGGATCATGTTAATAAAATGAAAATTATACCTTGTTTAATATGCTATTACTCCCTCCGTTCCTAAATATAAGTCTTTTTTAGAGATTCCTATTAGAGACTACATACGGAGCAAAATGAATGAATCTGCATTCTAAAATATGTCTATATACATCCATATGTAGTCTGTAGTTGAATCTCTAAAAAGACTTACATTTCGGAACGGAGGGAGTACATGTTTGGAGTTAGCTGCTCGTAAATAGTCCTGCTTTTGTGATCGCTTTAGCTGCTACGCTGTGGAATCTAGTTACCTACCTAATTCTGATAAGATTATTCTGTTACCGCTCCAAAAATGTTGCTGTCCAAAAGTAATATTTAGGCTTGCAGTGAAGATGAAATCTAAACCTTCCTGCAGATAGAAGCTTTATTCCTTTAATATGAAATTTTCTTATTTGTTCTCAAGCTTGAGAGAACAGTTTGTTACTCAAGCTGTTTCGTATGATGCGAAGAGTTGACATTGAATGTTTTTGGCATGTGTTCTATTTTTAAAGTTACAATATTCCCTTGCCACTGCCATCAGTTCGTTTTCTTAAAAAATGTTAGCATATCATCGGCAGCCCATTACATGGCCAAATCATGCCATATATAGGGGAACTTGGCACCAACCAAAAAGCCCAGATAATTGTTGGGTGCCTAAGCCTACTCTGTTATTAATAGAAATAGCCCATGTTAATCTTTTTGTGTACAAAAGTATGATCTCAACATTTCTTGTGCGAGTTTTGGTGCCAAACCTTGCTGGCTATTAACTGTTATTTATGGGTCAACACATGATGATAGCTGTTCAGTAACAATTAATTTTAGTGTCAACAAAGCTAATCATTGGGATGATAACTAAAAACTTCTTGTACTTGGAATATATTTTTGGTCCCTGCTACTTCTGAGTGCGTAGATATATTTCTTCATTGACCTTTCCCACTGTGAAAGAAAATCACATTCTTTAATTAAACTCAGTCGATTGTGCATATTTCCTCATTTAGCTCGTTCTTGTTTCAGAATAAAGGGTCAGAAACTGAAGAAGTTTCTCCTGGGAAAGTTAATTTCACTGAAGAGCTTTTAAGCAGTACATCTTTTGCACGGCAATTAGCAGATCAAATGACTCTAGCAAAGGCCTATGTTATCCTTGCGAAAGAGCATGGCAACCTTCAGCTTGCATGGGAACTTAGTTCCCAAATAAGGAATTCTCAAAGATTGCTCTCTCAAGGGGCTGTTAGTGGGAGAGCCATCACTCAGGAAGAAGCCCATCCTATAATAACTCGTCTGGCACGGTTAATATACAAAGCGCAGGACTCTCATTATGATATCAGCACCACAATGGTGACACTCAAGAGCCATGCCCTCGCACTAGAGGAGCGTGCAAAGGCAGCAGTTGTTCAGACTGCCGAGTTTGGTCAGTTAGCTGCAGAATCACTTCCCAAGAATATCCATTGTTTAACGGTGAAACTGACAGAAGAGTGGCTTCAGAACCCAAAACTAAGGAGTCGTTCAGAGGAGCACAGGAATTCCACACGGTTGGTAGACAATAATCTGTATCATTTCTGTATATTCTCGGATAATGTGCTGGCCACTTCAGTTGTTGTCAATTCTACAGTGTCAAATGCAAACCACCCTCAGCAGCTTGTGTTTCATGTAGTCACAGACAGGATCAATTTTGGTGCTATGTCAACCTGGTTCCTGATAAATGACTTCAAAGGGTGTACTGTCGAAGTCCACTGCATAGACGAGTTCTCATGGTTGAATGCTGCTTCTTCTCTTGTCAGGTGGCTGTCCGAGATGGAAACAAAGGGTTCCTCTGGTGGTTTGAAGGCACAAGAACAGGAAATAAAGTTCCATAATCCGAAGTTTGTTTCTCTGCTAAACCATTTACGGTTCTACATCCCTCAAATACTCCCCAATCTGGAGAAGGTGGTTTTTCTTGATGATGATGTTGTGGTGCAAAAGGACTTGACACAGCTTTTTTCCATAGAATTGCATGGCAATGTTATTGGAGCAGTGGAGACTTGTTTAGAGTCATTTCATCGGTATCACAAATATCTTAATTTCTCGCAACCAATAATCAGCTCAAAGATTGATCCACATACTTGTGGGTGGGCTTTTGGAATGAACATATTTGACCTAATTGCTTGGAGGAAAGCAAATGCAACATCGCTCTATCATTATTGGCAGGAGCAAAATGCTGATCAACTGCTTTGGAGAACGGGCACACTTCCAGCAGGCCTTTTGACATTTTATGGCCTAATGGAGCCCCTAGACCGAAGATGGCACGTATTGGGTCTTGGGTATGATGTAGACATAGATGACCGCTTGATTGAGAGTGCTGCTGTTGTGCATTATAATGGGAACATGAAACCCTGGCTGAAGTTGGCCATTCACCGGTACAAGTCTATATGGGAGCGGCATGTCAATTTCTCGCACCCACATGTTAGTGAGTGTATGTTTCACTAGGGAGTGTGCAATCTCTGTTCACCATCAATGGTCTTCCACGGCACTGAAGCTAGGAACTTCAGTTTCTTTAATAGGGTTGCTTTTGAGCACCCTAGTTACGAAATCTTCCAGAGCTAGATTATATACTCAACAGGCATCATCAAAGAATTCAACTGTTAAGTTTACTTTTTTGGGTGGGGGAAGATTTATTTTGAGAAGAAAATAATTCAGTTACAGATTTTTACATACAATTCGGTCTGGAAGATTTAGCAGTCCAATGAGATTACCTGGATAGATATTGTAAAGGAGATACAGTTGTTGGATGGATGGGTCATTTTTTGAGATGTTAGAAAATGCCAATTGCCAAATCAGCTGTGCAGAGCTTACTGGTGTTCATTCTTTTCAGGATATTGTATTTTATACTGTACTGTTGAGGAATGTCTTCCTTTTCCTTTTTGTATAAACAGTTCTGTGTTCACAGTATGAACTCGGCTCAACTGGAGATATAGGAAAGTTAAGTAATTTTGATGTTCTGAAATTGAGTTTCTCATGCTCCATACCACATAGTGAAGAGATATTTGCAATTCTCTCCTCTGTTTGATTGGTTTTTAGTTCCAGAATGGTTCAGTGACCTGTGTTATGACTGCCTCCACAATTTGTGTGGATTATGTAGTCAATTTTTGTAGCAGATGCCGCAAGTCCGAGGCTCTTATGGCGTGGCCTAAAAGAATGAACAAAGATTGTATCCTCAAGCAAATCAAGCAAAAAAGAACTTCCTTGGTGGTGCTAGTAATGCAAAGATTTGCTTTTTGTGTAACTTTGGCTGTGTTGTAACCTTGGCTGTAACCTTGCTCTGTTGTGAACCTTGGCTATATTGTGACCACTAAGAGCAACTCCAATGGGGTGACCCAAACGGATACAGATTTTGTCCGCTTTTGTTTGTTTGGGTCGCGTGTCCGCGTCCGTCTTTTCGTTTGGGTCGGCCGGTGCGTCCAACGGGCGCGTTTGGGTCGGCCGGTGCGTCCAACGGGCGCCAGATGCATTTTAGACATGTCCATGTCGTCATTTCATCGAACACTTGAAGGGCGAGCTCTCGCGCCAGCTCGCTGTAGCTGGCCCCGACTCTGCTGCTACCGCCCCGCAGCTCTCGCCCGGTCATCCAACAAACTCCTGCCTCGTCCCGGGCGGCCGGGCGCGGCAAGGCGAGGTCGCGGGAGTCAAGAACGGGCACGACCAGGCGCGGCGAGACAAGGCTGGGCACAGTTGGGAGCGGCGAGGCAAGGCCGGGGCGAGGCGACGCCGCGGCGAGTCGAGGACGGGCCGGGCGGAACAAAGCCGCAGTGAGGCACGACCAGTGGCGGCTGGCTAGCTAGCACGCGTGCAATCAACGACGGCTGGCTAGCTAGCACGCGCGCGACCAGCGGCGGCTGGCAGCAGCACCAACACCCACGCAGGGCAGCGGCGGCTAGCTAGCTAGCACGCGCGCGGCGGGCAACAACACCGGCATGCATGCTCGACCAACGGTGGCTAGCTAGCTAGCTAGTACGCGCGCGGCCATCCGCCTGTGGCGTGCGTGGTTGTAGGACAGCGACGACGAGCGCTTGGCCACGCTGCATCGGCAGCGGGAGGAGGCGGCGACTGATTGTGCTTGGCAACGGGAGGAGGAAGCGACGCCTCGCTCGCGACGGAGGCCGAAGCAGCCGGCGCCATGCCCACATCTGCATGCCCGGTGGCATCGAGAAAGAGAGAAAAGGAGAAGAGAGGCGGGGGTGGGATGGGTGGGTGGCCCTCGATGACAGATGGGCCAGTGCTCGCATGCAGTGGACGGAGGCGAACGAGGAGCCCATAGAAAACACCCGCTTTGTGTCTGCCTCCGACCCAAATGTGTCTCAAATTTGGGATGGAAATGGGTCTAAGCAGACACAAAACGGACAGCGGGCGAACATTGTGTTCGTTTGGGTTGCCCCGTTGAGCCAGCTTTTGTGTCTGGATGACCTAAACGGATAAAATGGATCGCCCCATTAGAGTTGCTCTAAGTGTTGATGTGAACCTTTTTTGTATTGCAAAGATTTATACTTTTTGACGGTAGTCTCATGTTGAAATTCTCTTTATGTTTGTTTTCTATGTGGATCGGGATGGTTGAGTTGAATGCACGTTGTACGGGTGAACGGAGGAGGTTCTTGTATACTCTTGCTCATTTTGTGTTGGTTAATGATTACACCTCAAAATGGCAGCCAAAACATGGAATATAATTCATTTCAATTCACAAATCCTGGTGTCAACCTAACATGAAATTTGGCAGATTCAGCAAAATAAATCTTTACAAAAATTTAATTTCATTTCTGTTGAATAACTGACCAAAATTATACCCGGGGTCCCACCTCAATCCTACATGCCATTCAATGTGGATTGTCAATGTCAGTCAACACAAGTTAAGGAGGCCAAGGAAAGTCCAAACATGCCTCCGAGAGTCCAAGCAAGCCATCGGGTCAAGAGAAGTTTAAACAAGTCTTCATGATCAACATGTTAAAAGACAAACAACACAAATAATAAGTCAAATGAATAAAGAATTCCAAGACCAAGGAGAAAAGCCTTTGTATTGGGGAGGGAGTCTCCCTTGATGGGTCATATCCCACCTCCCTATCCAAGTGCTCATGGACCCGAAGACAAACATTACCTAGTTCTACCCTCTCACATCCTCTTTTCAAGCGTAATCATGGTCAGTTATCAAGGACCCCTAGGCTAAGGCATCCCATGGGAATGTAAAAGTTCATCATCCACTCTATACTTGAATAAACTTAAGAGGAGAGTCATCCTCGCCTCCCCTCCATAAGAATTGAGGCTCGATTGGAGGCCGAGAATCGGAGTCCAAGGGACCTAGTAAAACATGAGCTATTGGGAGTCATTGGACTTTGGAAGCGGCAACACTCTAAGTGTTCCATGCATCGATCACCACTCTCGACGCCTCTTCCTCATAGGATGCAGGCTCTGTTCCGACGAGGCAACTAGACCTATTTAAAATAAATGAATTGTGTCACTTTGTCGGTGCATGACGACCTTCGCTATAAGGCCATTGTACACACCCTGTCTACTCATACTAGCCACATTGCTAAGGGTACCCCCGTGGAAAGTTGCTTCTTGAACAATAACATTGACACCGACCATGGGGCGTCCTCGCCGTGTGAGAAGTCACCTCGACCATCCAAGGTAGATGGCCCCGACAAAACAAGTGAAAGAGCATTGGTGCCCCATGTTTGGTTTTGGTAATTGATGACAATCCCTCTGGACTACTGGTTTCCTTGTGCTATATTCGAAGGGTTTGTCCATAGGCTTTGCTTGAAGACCATTCGTTGGCTTCAAGGGTATAAGAAGGAGATTATGTGTTGACCAAGGTGCTACTTAAGGAGTTATCCAAAGATTGGTCATGTGAGAGTTGAGCCTATTGCAAGCATGTCTGGAAGAAGAAGATTGTGTGAACATCTATGTTTATCTTCAAGACATCATCTTTATGAAGAGAGAAGATAAGATACAAGGTTGATTTTTTGGCATCCAGTTGGCAGTACCTCTCCGGTCCACGGTAGTACTGCTTAGGTGATACTTCCATAGACCAGTGCCGCCCCTACTTCCGTGTAACACCCACGATGCGGCTATATCTCCCACGTGTCGGAGCACGACTTAGAGGCATAACCGCATAGTAGGCATGTCGCAAGAGGGGTAATCTTTACACATCCCATGTACTGAATATGAAAGGGATAAAGAGTTGGCTTACAATCGGCACTTCACACAATACATAAATATAGCATTACATCATCCAGAATACAATCAAGGTCCGACTACAGAACCAAAATAAAGAAAGACTACCCCTAATGCATAGATCCCCGATCGCCCCGACTGGGCTCCACTACTGATCAACTAGAAACGAAACAACACAACAAACACGATCTTCATCGAGCTCCCACTTGAGCTCGGTTGCGTCACCTGCACTGGTATCAACGGCACCTGCAACTGGTTTTTGAAGTAAACTGTGAGTCACGGGGACTCAGCAATCTCACGCCCTCGCGATCAAGACTATTTAAGCTTATGGGTAGGAAAAGGTAGTGAGGTGGTGCTGCAACAAGCACTAGCATATATGGTGGCTAACTTACGCAAATGAGAGCGAGAAGAGGAGCAAAGCACAGTCGTGAACTAGAAGTGATCAAGAAGTGATCCTGAAACTACTTACGTTCAAGCATAACACAAGAACCGTGTTCACTTTCCGGATTCCGCTGGAAAGAGACCATCACGGCTACACACGCGGTTGATTCATTTTAATTAAGTTAAGTGTCAAGTTCTCTACAACCGGACATTAACAAATTCCCATCTGCCCATAACCGCGGGCACGACTTTCAAAAATTCAAAACCCTGCAGGGGTGTCCCAACTTAGCCCATCACAAGCTCTCACGGTCAACGAAGGATATTCCTTCTCCCAGGACGACCCGATCAGACTCGGAATCCCGGTTACAAGACATTTCGACAATGGTAAAACAAGACCAGCAAAGCCGCCCGAATGTGCCGACAAATCCCGATAGGAGCTGCACATATCTCGTTCTCAGGGCACACCGGATGAGCAGTCTGTACAACTAAAACCAACCCTCAAGTTTCCCCGAGGTGGTGCTGCAAGGGGCTCTAGTTTGGACCAACACTAAGAGGAGCACTGGCCCGGGGGTTTAAAATAAAGATGACCCTTGAGTCTGCAGAACCCAAGGGAAAAAGGCTTAGGTGGCAAATGGTAAAACCAAGGTTGGGCCTTGCTGGAGGAGTTTTATTCAAAGCGAACTGTCAAGGGGTTCCCATTATAACCCAACCGCGTAAGGAACGCAAAATCAAGGAACATAACACCGGTATGACGGAAACTAGGGCGGCAAGAGTGGAACAAAACACCAGGCATAAGGCCGAGCCTTCCACCCTTTACCAAGTATATAGGTGCATTAATTAAATAAGAGATATTGTGATATCCCAACTTATCCATATCCCAACAATAAACATGTTCCAACAAGGAACAAACTCCATCTTCACCTGCAACTAGCAACGCTATAAGAGGGGCTGAGCAAAGCGGTAACATAGCCAAACAACGGTTTGCTAGGATAAGGTGGGTTAGAGGCTGGACATGGAAACATGGGAGGCATGAAATAGCAAGTGGTAGGTATCGTGGCAAAGCAATAGAGCGAACAACTAGCAAGCAAAGATAGAAGTGATTTCGAGGGTATGGTCATCTTGCCTAAGATCCCGCAAGGAAGAAGAACGAGTCCATGAAGAAGACAAACGAACGAAGTCGAATAGATCCTCACAAATGCGACGTTATCGGAACTAACCCGAAGAAGCAACACCGGAAAGAAGCAAACAACATAGTAAACAACCATCACATAAACATGTCATGATGCACAACCAGGTATGATGCATGTCCGGTTTAATGAGGCATGGCATGGCAATATGCACAAACAATCCTACAAATTAAGTGGAGCTCAATATGCAACTCCGTTGCATATTGACGAAACACTACGTGACTTATTTAGTTCTCTCTCGTTTAGGTACCCAACAATATTAAATGTTGTTAAACATGGCAAGAGGTGGAGCATAGTAGAACTACTTAACTAGGCAAGTTTAAATGAGGCCGGAAACAACAAACAACGATTCTGGTAAATCCTCATGTGCATTAGCAATTTAATGCAAACACCAATTTTAAACATTTTAAATGTTGTTATCATGATGCGGATGACATGTCCAAGTTTATGCAATTTTTATTAAAAGTTGACAAGAGCATTATGAAGCATTTGTCACCGTGGTGGAAAGAAAAGGGGTGCCACGGCAACAATAACGAAAACGGTGCCATGACAACGCTTCGGTTCCGGTAACTCGATTGAGATACCGATGCAAAGGAGAAGTGTGCGGATACGTGCAAAAGATGGTGGGGCACTCTCGGATACCAAGTGTCCCATGAGTCGATGATGGTGACAAGGCAAAAGAGGGGCAACGTGCACCGACAATTCGAGCATGGAGCAAGCACGAGCATCTCATACATCACACATGCATTCGTTCACGGGCGGTCGTCTCGGGGTTATACCTCTGAAGCGTGTGTTATCGGAGGGGTTCGAGTTCGATGCGGTGTAGGGGAAGTAGACGTTCTCGGGACATCGAGGGAAGTAGTCGTTCTCGCATGCTCTAGGGTCGACGGTAGAGGTACATGTTTATCGTAGCATGAGTTTCCGTAGATGTTCGGGGTCACGGCAAGGAACTTGATGCATCGTTGAACTTGGCGTCCGAGGAACTCCGCGTAGTCGTACACGAGTCATAGTCGAACTTGACGGTTTCGTTACATGGTTCTTCGAAGATGGTAGTTGTTCTCGGTTCGTAGACGAGCTTGATGTATCCGAGGGCTCCGGCCATCGGGGTACTTGGTGTGCAATGTCGTGAAGTCGTACACATTCTGTAGATGTTCATGCCATCAGTGTCGTGGTACTTGGGGTCTTCGGACTTTCCGGTCCCGTTCTTGCGACGACAGTCGTTCACGTTCATTCGGAGAGGTACTTGGTCTTGTGAAGAGGTACTTGGCGGTAGTGGTACTTGGTGTAAACCCACGGAGACGGTCTTGACATGCAACGAGCAACAACGTGGTGTACAGATGCAGCAGTGGTCTTGCCGGTGTCGTGGCCGGAGCGGGGTGGACTTGGCAAGGTCCTGTCCTGGGTCGGCATTGGTCGGTGGTGAGTAGCAGCTCGGGCCCCCACAGAGACGGTCTTGACATGCAACGAGCAACAACGCGATGTACAGATGCAGCAGTGGTTTTGCCGGTGTCGTGGCCGGAGCGGGGTGGACCTGGCAAGGTCCTGTCCTGGGTCGGCGTTGGTTGGTGGTGAGTAGCAGCTCGAGCCAAGGGCCTGTGGTGGTGCTGCTCTGCACGAAGGAGCAGAGGAGGTCAATGGATGGCAACGGCATGCACACACGCGGAAGACAAGACGAGCAGGTGGCGTCCATGGCTCCATACCCCGGCGAAGCAGCGGGGACCGACGCAGGCGACAAGGAGGAGGCCGCAGGGAGGCGACGAGTAGGTCTCCGGCATGGGCGTCTGACGAGATGACTCGGCGGCGACCTGCTGCTGGCAGCATGCTCCGGCGAGGCCGGCATCAGGCCGCGTGGCCCGCGGGTGAGCAGCGAGGGCGAGGAAGCAGAAGTAGCAGAGGAAGGGGGGCCGCGCGGAGGGCGTCGTGCTCGCCGGCATGAGGTGCGCGCCGACGAGGAAAATCCAGGGAGGAGAAGGGGCGTGTCGGGGTCCAGGACGACGACTGGCTGGAAGAGGATGCGCGGCTCGCGGGAGGAACTGGCGCGGGGAGCTTCTCTCTGGACGGAGCTGCAGGCGGCTGCGGGGTCGACGAGGTACTCTGGCGGCAACGCTAGGAGGGGGATGAGGGGATCAGAGAGAGGGAAAAGGGGATCGAGCGCGACTGACAGGTTCGATGCGTGCGTGAGTGTCTGGCGGCGCAGGAGGAGAACGAGGGGAGAGGAAGAGATCGAAGGAGAGGGTGGTTTCGGTCGGGCCTATTGGCTGCTAGGGTTAGATCCGGTGCGGGCTGGGCCTTAGGAGTTTGGTAGGGCGGCCTGGCCCAGTGGCTTGCGGGTGCTGGGCTCTCTTTCCCTCCCTCTTAAAACTACTTTAACAGAAAACATTAGAGAGAAAGGAAAAAAAAGGAAGAGGGGTTCAGAACGAATTTGAGCATGCGGGTAATTTTTCTGGACTCACAAAAACGTGCATGTTCACAGAAAAATAGAAGTGGCAAGATTGAAAGATCTGGATTCAAATCCATTTGAATTTAATTCAAATGGTTTGAGTAAGTTCAAGGTTTTGTAGAGTCCAAAAATGTTGGGAATTTTGGTGGAGCTCGGGAAAGATGAAAGAATTTGCGGCAAAGTTGGAGGCCAAGAATTGAGAAGGAAAAAGGCATGGAACTTAACCGCAAGTGTGTTATGGTGATTCCAAAATAATGGAATATTTAAATATAGCTCCCTAATAATAGTAGGAGACTTTTATATGTTATAAAGTGAATTTCACCATGTGAACTCGCTTGATTTAAATGGATCAAAGATCCATGCCATTTATTTAGTTGAGTTAAAAAAATGACATGATGGCATGATGACATGATGCAATGCACAAATGCAAAGATGAATGCAACAGACAAAACAAATTACCCGACGAAACTCGAAAAACCAAGGAAGGCATCTGAAGCTCCGGTCTTAGGGTGTTACATTCCGCTTGGAATCTAGCTTCTGTGAGTCTCTGTTTTATAAGCGGTAGTGGAATGGTACGACCACTTGCGCGGTACTGCCGCTTGCTACTACTGAAGGAAATATGCCCTAGAGGCAATAATAAAGTTATTATTTATTTCCTTATATCATGATAAATGTTTATTATTCATGCTAGAATTGTATTAACCGGAAACATAATACATGTGTGAATACATAGACAAACAGAGTGTCACTAGTATGCCTCTACTTGACTAGCTCGTTGATCAAAGATGGTTATGTTTCCTAACCATAGACATGAGTTGTCATTTGATTAACGGGATCACATCATTAGGAGAATGACGTGATTGACTTGACCCATTCCGTTAGCATAACACTTGATCATTTAGTTTGTTGCTATTGCTTTCTTCATGCCTTATACATGTTCCTATGACTATGAGATTATGCAACTCCCGTTTACCGGAGGAACACTTTGTGTGCTACCAAACGTCACAACGTAACTGGGTGATTATAAAGGTGCTCTACAGGTGTCTCCGAAGGTACTTGTTGGGTTGGCGTATTTCGACATTAGGATTTGTCACTCTGATTGTCGGAGAGGTATCTCTGGGCCCTCTCGGTAATGCACATCACTTAAGCCTTGCAAGCATTGCAACTAATAAGTTAGTTGAGGGATGATGTATTACAGAACGAGTAAAGAGACTTGCCGGTAACGAGATTGAACTAGGTATTGAGATACCCACGATCGAATCTCGGGCAAGTAACATACCGATGACAAAGGAAACAACGTATGTTGTTATGCGGTTTGACCGATAAAGATCTTCGTAGAATATGTAGGAGCCAATATGAGCATCCAGGTTCCGCTATTGTTTATTGACCGGAGATGTGTCTCGGTCATGTCTACATAGTTCTCGAACCCGCAGGGTCCGCACGCTTAAAGTTCGATGACGGTTATATTATGAGTTTATGTGTTTTGATGTACCATAGGAGTTCGGAGTCCCAGATGAGATCGGGGACATGACGAGGAGTCTCGAAATGGTCGAGACGTAAAGATCGATATATTGGACGACTATATTCGGACATCGGAAAGGTTTCGAGTGATTCGGGTATTTTCGGGAGTACCGGGGAGTTACGGGAATTCGTATTGAGCCTTAATGGGCCATACGGAAAAGGAGAGAAAGGCCTCAAAGGGTGGCCGCACCCCTCCCCATGGGCTGGTCCGAATTGGACTAGGGAGGGGGGGGGGGCGCCCCCTTCCTTCCTTCTCCTTTTTCCTTCCCTTTCCTTCCCTCCTACTCCTACTACTTGGAAGGGCTCCTAGTTCCACTAGGAAAGGGGGAATCCTACTCCCGGTGGGAGTAGGACTCCCCTAGGGCGCGCCATAGAGAGGGCCGGCCCTCCTCCTCCTCCACTCCTTTATATACGGGGGCAGGGGGCACCCCAAAGACACAACAATTGATCTCTTGATCTCTTAGCCGTGTGCGGTGCCCCCCTCCACCATAATCCACCTCCGTCATATCGTAGTGGTGCTTAGGCGAAGCCTTGCGTCGGTAGAACATCATCATCGTCACCACGCCGTCATGCTGACGTAACTCTCCCTCAAAGCTCGGCTGGATCGGAGTTCGAGGGATGTCATCGAGTTGAACGTGTGTAGAACTCGGAGGTGCCGTGCGTTTGGTACTTGATCGGTCGGATCGTGAAGACGTACGACTACATCAACCGCATTGTGCTAACGCTTCCGCTTCCGGTCTACGAGGGTATGTAGACAACACTCTCCCCTCTCGTTGCTATGCATCACCATGATCTTGCGTGTGCGTAGGAAATTTTTGAAATTACTATGTTCCCCAACAGTGGCATCCGAGCCTAGGTTTTATGCGTTGATGTAATATGCACAAGTAGAACACAAGTGAGTTGTGGGCGATATAAGTCATACTGCTTACCAGCATGTCACACTTTGGTTTGGTGGTATTGTTGGATGAAGCGGTCCGAACCGACATTACGCGTACGCTTACGCGAGACTGGTTCTACCGACGTGCTTTGCACACAGGTGGCTGGCGGGTGTCAGTTTCTCCAACTTTAGTTGAACCGAGTGTGGCTACCCCTGGTCCTTGCGAAGGTTAAAAGAACACCAACTTGACAAACTATCGTTGTGGTTTTGATGCGTAGGTAAGAACGGTTCTTGCTCAGCCCGTAGCAGCCACGTAAAACTTGCAACAACAAAGTAGAGGTCGTCTAACTTGTTTTTGCAGGGCATGTTGTGATGTGATATGGTCAAGACGTGATGATATATAAGTTGTTGTATGAGATGATCATATTTTGTTGAAGTTATCGGCAACTAGCAAAAGCCTTATGGTTATATTTCTATTGCATAAGATGCAAGCGCCAAATAATTGCTTTACTTTATCGCTATGTGATAGCAATAGTTGCAAGAGCAATTGTTGGCGAGACAACCATGTGATGACACATTTATATAGATCAAGATGATGGAGATCATGGTGTCATGCCGGTGACGATGGAGATCATGACGATGCTTTGGAGATGGATATTGATGAGGACATGACTACCTTGGATATGACCAAAAATATTGCATATATGCATATTTGTCAGGTGATTTCTAGTGCAAACTATTCAATAATCTATTTATGTTATCCAGAACAAAAATACTTCACACACTTTTGTGTTTTGTCTAATTGCAGGTGTATGGGACATTTATACAATCCACATATGAAGATAAGGAAGAAAGAGATGTTTATTTGCTGTCCAAAAAGTTCTCTCACGTCACTTTTGGCCCAAGAGAAGATAGAGTCCAAGTCTCTCACGTTCTGGATTCAGATTCGGACTGCACAGACATACCTGACTCAAAACGCACACAAGTTTTTCATACGGACTCCGAATTGGGTGATTCTTTTTTTGTTGGAAATTAGATTTCGTGCACTTTCCAACACAATTGGAATCACCTTCAAATTCGTCCGGAGCGTTGAGTTGTGGACGAAACAATCTGATGCTGCAGCAGAATCCGAGTCAAACTACAAGTCCAAAGGTGTTACATCACCTCCACTTGGGCCCATTGGCCTTGTACGACCTAGATTTAGTTTTAGGCTGCCTTGGGACGTCCTCCCACCTCCTTGGCCGCCACCCCTTGCTCCTATATAAGTAGATCCATCTAGTAGCTTTTCCTTGGGATTTGTTTAGTTAAAAGTTAGCCATTGCAACTTCATGTACTTCGTTTGTGTCCAACGACCAGACCAAGACCGCTTCCGGATCCCCACCATTATCAATACTTCATATATATTTGCAATATTCAGATTGCTTTATCATATTCTTGCTCGTTCTTCGATTGCTTGCAGGAATAGACCTTCGTGGTCAGGCTGACCGTGCTTTCAGCATCGTCAGTAACCTCAGGAGATTGGTTTAGCGATTGCTAAGGCGCAACGTCGTGCACGTTTGTAGTCAGATTGTCAAAGTCGTCTCCACCAAATCGATAGTTATCATCTCATCGAAAGATCGGGACCCTCGCCTCTATCAAGTGGTATCAGTTTTCAGGTTGCTCGGTGAGAATTTCTAGTTTTCCTAGATTAGATTTATTTTCTTACCTATTGTCCAAGAAAAAGCCACAAAAAAGAGTTAGATCTATTCATCCTTGGTCCAAGGCAGTCTGAGCCTTTGCAATTTTCTTTTCATTGCTTGCATAGTTGAATTATCGGTTGCATCGTCGTGTCGAGTTGCTGGTCTTAGTGTCTAGTTCCTTTAGAGTTTCGAGTTTTGTTCACATTAGTCACGCCGCCGCTGCATCATTATCCCTTCCGCCGTCCACCATCCCATCTATTAATTTCCACCACGTGCTATGCGCTGTTCATTGTCATAATCATAGTTGAGGTCATTCACATCTTCACCTGATCCAATCTGCATCTTATCTAGTTTGTCTTGGAAAGAGGGAGAGAAAAGAAAGCTTGAGTTAGTAGCATTCTTTGAAAGAATTTATCAGAAAATTGTCTCAAACTTTTCAAGAGGAAAGTTGGAGAGAGACTTGTTGTATATCCTGCTTGGCAGTTGTTTTTCATCATTATCTTCACTGCCGTTGTGATCTTCACTTATATCTTGCTGTCAAGAGCTACTTAGTATCCTTCATTGATGCTAGTTGTGCTACGCCGTGACCTCATTAGTGTTCTAGGCTCGCGTCTCTAGTCCGGTCTAGCCTAGGACCAGCACAGTATCGTCGTTGAGCGTTTATTCAACATTGCATCTTTGAATTGATTATTGCTAATCTTTTGCTACCATATATAGCCAACCCAGCTCCACATATTTCTACACCGTGTATACGTACGCTCCCCTGGCAATCGCTTTACTCAATATTCGGAGTTACTTGACACCGCTAGTTGCCGATCACCGCCTGCTGCATGGTAAGAACTTGTAAGACATTGATATTTGCTTTACTGTGAGCGTTTTACCACCACATCCTAGTAGTTATAGGAACATTATTTTTGGGTTTTGTTTCTTGTTCTACTAATCATGACAGGATCCAGAGTCAATTCATGGGCTTTGTCGATCGCGGGAGACGTGCCACCACCTTTGCAAATACCACAACCGTCACGAGAGGTGCACAAACATCCAAATGCACATGATCAGGTTAATGTATCTATACCACCATTTAATGGCCGTTTCAAACCTGCTTTATATATTGAATGGGAGTTCGACATAAAAAATATATTTGCTTCCCATAATTTCAATGAACATAAAAAGGTTAAGGTTGCGGTTGGTTCTTTCACTGGTTATGCTTTGGTTTGGTGGAGTGAATATTGTCGGTTACACCCTGATTATATACCTACTACTTGGGATGATTTGAAACTTGCCATGCGACATACTTTCGTCCCTGCTTATTATACTCGTGACATGATTAAGAAGTTGCAACACTTAAAACAAGGTAGTGAAACTATAACAAAATATTATGATGATTTACAAACTACCTTGTTGCATTCCTCTTTAGAAGAAAGTGAAGATGATTTTATGGATAGATTTTGGGGAGGATTAAACCGTGATATTCAAGAGATACTAATTCATGAAGAGTGTTATCCTATGGACCATTTGTTTCATCTTGCTTGCAAAGCTGAACAGGAAATAAAACGACGTGTTGGCCACGAGGAGAACAAGCGCACGGTGCACATTCCAAGAGTTGATATGATTGTTCCTTCAACTACAAGGCATACTATGACAACCACATCCGTTGTTGTCAGAACTACATCACCTCCACCATGTGACACATCGCCCTCGAGAGTGGCTACATCATCTGAGTTCATCATAAGAGGTAATGACAAAGGTACTGATCTTCCATCTCTACATGAGAATGATGAATTCCTTGTCAATTTGAATGCACCATCTGATGAGCTACCCACTACTTTGATCACACCACCTATTTTAGATGACTACGTTGATAATTTGACTTTGCCATGTGATCAAACAACTGAAATACCTTTGAGTGCACCCATTGAATTAACTATTGATGCAAAAGAACCAATGTTTAATCATTTTGATATGACCTCTAATCTTGGTGATGATTCTGTGTTGAATGACTTATTGCATGTTTGCTTATTTAAGCATGTTGTAGCATGTAAATTTGATGCAAGTAAGGTTTATTCACCAATGTTGGGATGGTTTAATGATGAACATTGTCAATCTTTTGAAATGAATAAGAGCTTCACTTATATGTGCAAACTGAGTTGCAATATTTTCATGCCTTCTACTTCTTGTGCTAATTTTTTGGCTTTAGATTTTATGAACTATGCAAGTTACTCATCTATTCATCTGTCATATATGCAAAAATCAAGGGAAGTAAAAATGGATGACATATACATATACAACATGTACACCTTGTCTCTTTTGTTAGCCACATTTCAGATTAAGCAACGCCGAGGACGGCTTTATTTTCAAGAAGGGGAGGATGATGAGGACATGACTACCTTGGATATGACCAAAAATATTGCATATATGCATATTTGTCAGGTGATTTCTAGTGCAAACTATTCAATAATCTATTTATGTTATCCAGAACAAAAATACTTCACACACTTTTGTGTTTTGTCTAATTGCAGGTGTCTAGGACATTTGTACAATCCACATATGAAGATAAGGAAGAAAGAGATGTTTATTTGCTGTCCAAAAAGTTCTCTCACGTCACTTTTGGCCCAAGAGAAGATAGAGTCCAAGTCTCTCACGTTCTGGATTCAGATTCGGACTGCACAGACATACCTGACTCAAAACGCACACAAGTTTTTCATACGGACTCCGAATTGGGTGATTCTTTTTTTGTTGGAAACTAGATTTCGTGCACTTTCCAACCCAATTGGAATCACCTTCAAATTCGTCCGGAGCGTTGAGTTGTGGACGAAACAATCTGATGCTGCAGCAGAATCCGAGTCAAACTACAAGTCCAAAGGTGTTACATCACCTCCACTTGGGCCCATGAGCCTTGTACGACCTAGGGTTAGTTTTAGGCTGCCTTGGGACGTCCTCCCACCTCCTTGGCCGCCACCCCTTGCTCCTATATAAGTAGATCCATCTAGTAGCTTTTTCTTTGGGATTTGTTTAGTTAAAAGTTAGCCATTGCAACTTCGTGTACTTCGTTTGTGTCCAACGACCAGACCAAGACCGCTTCTGGATCCCCACCATTATCAATACCTCATATATATTTGCAATATTCAGATTGCTTTATCATATTCTTGCTCGTTCTTCGATTGCTTGCAGGAATAGACCTTCGTGGTCAGGCTGACCGTGCTTCCGGCGTCGTCAGTAACCTCAGGAGATTGGTTTAGCGATTGCTAAGGCGCAACGTCGTGCACGTTTGTAGTCGGATTGTCAAAGTCATCTCCACCAAATCGATAGTTATCATCTCATCGAAAGATCAGGACCCTCGCCTCTATCAAGTGGTATCAGTTTTCAGGTTGCTCGGTGAGAATTTCCAGTTTTTCCTAGATTAGATTTATTTTCTTACCTATTGTCCAAGAAAAAGCCACAAAACAAAAGTTAGATCTATTCATCCTTTGTCCTAGCCAGACTGAGCCTTTGCAATTTTCTTTTCATTGTTTGCATTATTGAATTATCGGTTGCATCACCGTGTCGAGTTGCTGGTCTTAGTGTCTAGTTCCTTTAGAGTTTCGAGTTCTGTTCACATTAGTCACGCAGTCGCTGCATCATTATTCCATCCGCTGTCCACCATCCCATCCACCAATTTCCACCACGTGCTACGCACTGTTTATTGTCATAATCATAGTTGAGGTCACTCACATCTTCGCCTGATCGAATCTGCATCTTATCTAGTTTGTCTTGGAAAGAGGGAGAAAAAGAATATAAAGAAAAAAAAGAGAAAAAAGGAAAGAAAAAAAAAAGAAAAAGAGGGAGAAGAAAAAGAAAAAAAAAGCGTGAGAAAAAAAAGAGAGAAGAAAAAAAAATTGGATCTATCTAGAATCAATCTCGTACCTGAATTCGGATTGGAATCTGTTTTGCGCACTGTTCAGTAAAACAGGTGTATCTTCCTCATACGAAGTCAGTTTTGGCTCCGTGAGTATTCAAATTGAAGATAGCGACGAGCCGCATCTAAATAGTTGCAGAAGCAAGTTCAATATTTGACACCTCAAAATCGGCTTCTAAATAGGTCTTTTTGCCCTCCGAAGTTCGTGAACACAACTTGTTCCAATTTTTCAGGCCAGTTTTAGAATTCTTTGACTCCTCATATCAACTCGGAATTGAGTGATTCTTTTTTATGATGATTTACAAACTACCTTGTTGCATTCCTCTTTAGAAGAAAGTGAAGATGATTTTATGGATAGATTTTGGGGAGGATTAAACCGTGATATTCAAGAGATACTAATTCATGAAGAGTGTTATCCTATGGACCATTTGTTTCATCTTGCTTGCAAAGCTGAACAGGAAATAAAACGACGTGTTGGCCACGAGGAAAACAAGCGCACGGTGCACATTCCAAGAGTTGATATGATTGTTCCTTCAACTACTAGGCATACTATGACAACCACATCCGTTGTTGTCAGGACTACATCACCTCCACCATGTGACACATCGCCCCCGAGAGTGGCTACATCATCTGAGTTGATCATAAGAGGTAATGACAAAGGTACTGATCTTCCATCTCTACATGAGAATGATGAATGCCTTGTCAATTTGAATGCACCATCTGATGAGCTACCCTCTACTTTGATCACACCACCTATTTTAGAGGACTACGTTGATAATTTGACTTTGCCATGTGATCAAACAACTGAAATACCAACAATTTTGAGTGCACCCATTGAATTAACTATTGATGCAAAAGAACCAATGTTTAATCATTTTGATATGACCTCTAATCTTGGTGATGATTCTGTGTTGAATGACTTATTGCATGTTTGCTTATTTAAGCATGTTGTAGCATGTAAATTTGATGCAAGTACGGTTTATTCACCAATGTTGGGATGGTTTAACGATGAACATTGTCAATCTTTTGAAATGAATAAGAGCTTCACTTATATGTGCAAACTGAGTTGCAATATTTTCATGCCTTCTACTTCTTGTGCTAATTTTTTGGCTTTAGATTTTATGAACTATGCAAGTTACTCATCTATTCAAGTGTCATATATGCAAAAATCAAGGGAAGTAAAAATGGATGACATATACATATACAACATGTACACCTTGTCTCTTTTGTTAGCCACATTTCAGATTAAGCAACGCCGAGGACGGCTTTATTTTCAAGAAGGGGAGGATGATGAGGACATGACTACCTTGGATATGACCAAAAATATTGCATATATGCATATTTGTCAGGTGATTTCTAGTGCAAACTATTCAATAATCTATTTATGTTATCCAGAACAAAAATACTTCACACACTTTTGTGTTTTGTCTAATTGCAGGTGTATGGGACATTTGTACAATCCACATGTGAAGATAAGGAAGAAAGAGATGTTTATTTGCTGTCCAAAAAGTTCTCTCACGTCACTTTTGGCCCAAGAGAAGATAGAGTCCAAGTCTCTCACGTTCTGGATTCAGATTCGGACTGCACAGACAGACCTGACTCAAAACGCACACAAGTTTTTCATACGGACTCCGAATTGGGTGATTCTTTTTTTGTTGGAAACTAGATTTCGTGCACTTTCCAAGCCAATTGGAATCACCTTCAAATTCGTCCGGAGCATTGAGTTGTGGACGAAACAATCTGATGCTGCAGCAGAATCCGAGTCAAACTACAAGTCCAAAGGTGTTACATCACCTCCACTTGGGCCCATTGGCCTTGTACGACCTAGATTTAGTTTTAGGCTGCCTTGGGACGTCCTCCCACCTCCTTGGCCGCCACCCCTTGCTCCTATATAAGTAGATCCATCTAGTAGCTTTTCCTTGGGATTTGTTTAGTTAAAAGTTAGCCATTGCAACTTCGTGTACTTCGTTTGTGTCCAACGACCAGACCAAGACCGCTTCCGGATCCCCACCATTATCAATACCTCATATATATTTGCAATATTCAGATTGCTTTATCATATTCTTGCTCGTTCTTCGATTGCTTGCAGGAATAGACCTTCGTGGTCAGGCTGACCGTGCTTCCGGCAGCGTCAGTAACCTCAGGAGATTGGTTTAGCGATTGCTAAGGCGCAACGTCGTGCACGTTTGTAGTCGGATCGTCAAAGTCGTCTCCACCAAATCGATAGTTATCATCTCATCGAAAGATTGGGACACCCTCGCCTCTATCAAGTGGTATCAGTTTTCAGGTTGCTCGGTGAGAATTTCCAGTTTTTCTTAGATTAGATTTATTTTCTTACCTATTGTCCAAGAAAAAGCCACAAAAAAAAGTTAGGTCTGTTCATCCTTTATCCAAGCCAGTCTGAGCCTTTGCAATTTTCTATTCATTGTTTGCATTATTGAATTATCGGTTGCATCGCCGTGTCGAGTTGCTTGACGGATTTGTGACACCCACCACCACCACTTGTTCGTAGTCTGTAGGATCATATTCTTGTGTGTTTCTTGTTCTACTAATCATGACAGGATCCAGAGTCAATTCATGGGCTTTGTCGATCGCGGGAGACGTGCCACCACCTTTGCAAATACCACAACCGTCACGAGAGGTGCACAAACATCCAAATGCACATGATCAGGTTAATGTATCTATACCACCATTTAATGGCCGTTTTAAACCTGCTTTATATATTGAATGGGAGTTCGACATAAAAAATATATTTGCTTCCCATAATTTCAATGAACATAAAAAGGTTAAGGTTGCGGTTGGTTCTTTCACTGGTTATGCTTTGGTTTGGTGGAGTGAATATTGTCGGTTACACCCTGATTATATACCTACTACTTGGGATGATTTGAAACTTGCCATGCTTTCGTCCCTGCTTATTATACTCGTGACATGATTAAGAAGTTGCAACACTTAAAACAAGGTAGTGAAACTGTAACAAAATATTATGATGATTTACAAACTACCTTGTTGCATTCCTCTTTAGAAGAAAGTGAAGATGATTTTATGGATAGATTTTGGGGAGGATTAAACCGTGATATTCAAGAGATACTAATTCATGAAGAGTGTTATCCTATGGACCATTTGTTTCATCTTGCTTGCAAAGCTGAACAGGAAATAAAACGACGTGTTGGCCACGAGGAGAACAAGCGCACGGTGCACATTCCAAGAGTTGATATGATTGTTCCTTCAACTACTAGGCATACTATGACAACCACATCCGTTGTTGTCAGGACTACATCACCTCCACCATGTGACACATCGCCCCCGAGAGTGGCTACATCATCTGAGTTGATCATAAGAGGTAATGACAAAGGTACTGATCATCCATCTCTACATGAGAATGATGAATGCCTTGTCAATTTGAATGCACCATCTGATGAGCTACCCACTACTTTGATCACACCACCTATTTTAGAGGACTATGTTGATAATTTGACTTTGCCATGTGATCAAACAACTGAAATACCAACAATTTTGAGTGCACCCATTGAATTAACTATTGATGCAAAAGAACCAATGTTTAATCATTTTGATATGACCTCTAATCTTGGTGATGATTCTGTGTTGAATGACTTATTGCATGTTTGCTTATTTAAGCATGTTGTAGCATGTAAATTTGATGCAAGTAAGGTTTATTCACCAATGTTGGGATGGTTTAATGATGAACATTGTCAATCTTTTGAAATGAATAAGAGCTTCACTTATATGTGCAAACTGAGTTGCAATATTTTCATGCCTTCTACTTCTTGTGCTAATTTTTTGGCTTTAGATTTTATGAACTATGCAAGTTACTCATCTATTCATCTGTCATATATGCAAAAATCAAGGGAAGTAAAAATGGATGACATATACATATACAACATGTACACCTTGTCTCTTTTGTTAGCCACATTTCAGATTAAGCAACGCCGAGGACGGCTTTATTTTCAAGAAGGGGAGGATGATGAGGACATGACTACCTTGGATATGACCAAAAATATTGCATATATGCATATTTGTCAGGTGATTTCTAGTGCAAACTATTCAATAATCTATTTATGTTATCCAGAACAAAAATACTTCACACACTTTTGTGTTTTGTCTAATTGCAGGTGTCTAGGACATTTGTACAATCCACATATGAAGATAAGGAAGAAAGAGATGTTTATTTGCTGTCCAAAAAGTTCTCTCACGTCACTTTTGGCCCAAGAGAAGATAGAGTCCAAGTCTCTCACGTTCTGGATTCAGATTCGGACTGCACAGACATACCTGACTCAAAACGCACACAAGTTTTTCATACGGACTCCGAATTGGGTGATTCTTTTTTTGTTGGAAACTAGATTTCGTGCACTTTCCAACCCAATTGGAATCACCTTCAAATTCGTCCGGAGCGTTGAGTTGTGGACGAAACAATCTGATGCTGCAGCAGAATCCGAGTCAAACTACAAGTCCAAAGGTGTTACATCACCTCCACTTGGGCCCATGAGCCTTGTACGACCTAGGGTTAGTTTTAGGCTGCCTTGGGACGTCCTCCCACCTCCTTGGCCGCCACCCCTTGCTCCTATATAAGTAGATCCATCTAGTAGCTTTTTCTTTGGGATTTGTTTAGTTAAAAGTTAGCCATTGCAACTTCGTGTACTTCGTTTGTGTCCAACGACCAGACCAAGACCGCTTCTGGATCCCCACCATTATCAATACCTCATATATATTTGCAATATTCAGATTGCTTTATCATATTCTTGCTCGTTCTTCGATTGCTTGCAGGAATAGACCTTCGTGGTCAGGCTGACCGTGCTTCCGGCGTCGTCAGTAACCTCAGGAGATTGGTTTAGCGATTGCTAAGGCGCAACGTCGTGCACGTTTGTAGTCGGATTGTCAAAGTCATCTCCACCAAATCGATAGTTATCATCTCATCGAAAGATCAGGACCCTCGCCTCTATCGACAGTTATCAGGGTTTATTTCCTGTTCAGCTTTGCAAGCAAGATGAAACAAATGGTCCATAGGATAACACTCTTCATGAATTAGTATCTCTTGAATATCACGGTTTAATCCTCCCCAAAATCTATCCATAAAATCATCTTCACTTTTTTCTAAAGAGGAATGCAACAAGGTAGTTTGTAAATCATCATAATATTTTGTTATAGTTTCACTACCTTGTTTTAAGTGTTGCAACTTCTTAATCATGTCACGAGTATAATAAGCAGGGACGAAAGTATGTCGCATGGCAAGTTTCAAATCATCCCAAGTAATAGGTATATAATCAGGGTGTAACCGACAATATTCACTCCACCAAACCAAAGCATAACCAGTGAAAGAACCAACCGCAACCTTAACCTTTTTATGTTCATCGAAATTATGGGAAGCAAATATATTTTTTATGTCGAACTCCCATTCAATATATAAAGCAGGTTTAAAACGGCCATTAAATGGTGGTATAGATACATTAACCTGATCATGTGCATTTGGATGTTTGTGCACCTCTCGTGACGATTGTGGTATTTGCAAAGGTGGTGGCACGTCTCCCGCGATCGACAAAGCCCATGAATTGACTCTGGATCCTGTCATGATTAGTAGAACAAGAAACAAAACCCAAAAATAATGTTCCTATAACTACTAGGATGTGGTGGTAAAACGCTCACAGTAAAGCAAATATCAATGTCTTACAAGTTCTTACCATGCAGCAGGCGGTGATCGCCAACCGGCGGTGTCAAGTAACTCCGAATATTGAGTAAAGCGATTGCCAGGGGAGCATACGTATACACGGTGTAGAAATATGTGGAGCTGGGTTGGCTATATATGGTAGCAAAAGATTAGCAATAATCAATTCAAAGATGCAATGTTGAATAAACGCTCAACGACGGTACTGTGCTGGTCCTAGGCTAGACCGGACTAGAGACGCGAGCCTAGAACACTAATGAGGTCACGGCGTAGCACAACTAGCATCAATGAAGGATACTAAGTAGCTCTTGACAGCAAGATATAAGTGAAGATCACAACGGCAGTGAAGATAATGATGAAAAACAACTACCAAGCAGGATATACAACAACTCTCTCTCCAACTTTCCTCTTGAAAAGTTTGAGACAATTTTCTGATAAATTCTTTCAAAGAATGCTACTAACTCAAGCTTTCCAATGCAAAAAGAATCACTCAATTCCGAGTTGATATGAGGAGTCAAAGAATTCTAAAACTGGCCTGAAAAATTGGAACAAGTTGTGTTCACGAACTTCGGAGGGCAAAAAGACCTATTTAGAAGCCGATTTTGAGGTGTCAAATATTGAACTAGTTTCTGCAACTATTTAGATGCGGCTCGTCGCTATCTTCAATTTGAATACTCACGGAGCCAAAACTGACTTCGTATGAGGAAGATACACCTGTTTTACTGAACAGTGCGCAAAACAGATTCCAATCCGAATTCAGGTACGAGATTGATTCTAGATAGATCCAATTTTTTTTTCTTCTCTCTTTTTTTTCTCACGCTTTTTTTTTCTTTTTCTTCTCCCTCTTTTTCTTTTTTTTTCTTTCCTTTTTTCTCTTTTTTTTCTTTATATTCTTTTTCTCCCTCTTTCCAAGACAAACTAGATAAGATGCAGATTCGATCAGGCGAAGATGTGAGTGACCTCAACTATGATTATGACAATAAACAGTGCGTAGCACGTGGTGGAAATTGGTGGATGGGATGGTGGACAGCGGATGGAATAATGATGCAGCGACTGCGTGACTAATGTGAACAGAACTCGAAACTCTAAAGGAACTAGACACTAAGACCAGCAACTCGACACGGTGATGCAACCGATAATTCAATAATGCAAACAATGAAAAGAAAATTGCAAAGGCTCAGTCTGGCTAGGACAAAGGATGAATAGATCTAACTTTTGTTTTGTGGCTTTTTCTTGGACAATAGGTAAGAAAATAAATCTAATCTAGGAAAAACTGGAAATTCTCACCGAGCAACCTGAAAACTGATACCACTTGATAGAGGCGAGGGTCCTGATCTTTCGATGAGATGATAACTATCGATTTGGTGGAGATGACTTTGACAATCCGACTACAAACGTGCACGACGTTGCGCCTTAGCAATCGCTAAACCAATCTCCTGAGGTTACTGACGACGCCGGAAGCACGGTCAGCCTGACCACGAAGGTCTATTCCTGCAAGCAATCGAAGAACGAGCAAGAATATGATAAAGCAATCTGAATATTGCAAATATATATGAGGTATTGATAATGGTGGGGATCCAGAAGCGGTCTTGGTCTGGTCGTTGGACACAAACGAAGTACACGAAGTTGCAATGGCTAACTTTTAACTAAACAAATCCCAAAGAAAAAGCTACTAGATGGATCTACTTATATAGGAGCAAGGGGTGGCGGCCAAGGAGGTGGGAGGACGTCCCAAGGCAGCCTAAAACTAACCCTAGGTCGTACAAGGCTCATGGGCCCAAGTGGAGGTGATGTAACACCTTTGGACTTGTAGTTTGACTCGGATTCTGCTGCAGCATCAGATTGTTTCGTCCACAACTCAACGCTCCGGACGAATTTGAAGGTGATTCCAATTGGGTTGGAAAGTGCACGAAATCTAGTTTCCAACAAAAAAAGAATCACCCAATTCGGAGTCCGTATGAAAAACTTGTGTGCGTTTTGAGTCAGGTATGTCTGTGCAGTCCGAATCTGAATCCAGAACGTGAGAGACTTGGACTCTATCTTCTCTTGGGCCAAAAGTGACGTGAGAGAACTTTTTGGACAACAAATAAACATCTCTTTCTTCCTTATCTTCATATGTGGATTGTACAAATGTCCCATACACCTGCAATTAGACAAAACACAAAAGTGTGTGAAGTATTTTTGTTCTGGATAACACAAATAGATTATTGAATAGTTTGCACTAGAAATCACCTGGCAAATATGCATATATGCAATCTTTTTGGTCATATCCAAGGTAGTCATGTCCTCATCATCCTTCCCTTCTTGAAAATAAAGCCGTCCTCGGCGTTGCTTAATCTGAAATGTGGTTAACAAAAGAGACAAGGTGTACATGTTGTATATGTATATGTCATCCATTTTTACTTCCCTTGATTTTTGCATATATGACACATGAATAGATGAGTAACCTGCATAGTTCATAAAATCTAAAGCCAAAAAATTAGCACAAGAAGTAGAAGGCATGAAAATATTGCAACTCAGTTTGCACATATAAGTGAAGCTCTTATTCATTTCAAAAGATTGACAATGTTCATCATTAAACCATCCCAACATTGGTGAATAAACCTTACTTGCATCAAATTTACATGCTACAACATGCTTAAATAAGCAAACATGCAATAAGTCATTCAACACAGAATCATCACCAAGATTAGAGGTCATATCAAAATGATTAAACATTGGTTCTTTTGCATCAATAGTTAATTCAATGGGTGCACTCAAAATTGTTGGTATTTCAGTTGTTTGATCACATGGCAAAGTCAAATTATCAACGTAGTCCTCTAAAATAGGTGGTGTGATTAAAGTAGTGGGTAGCTCATCAGATGGTGCATTCAAATTGACAAGGCATTCATCATTCTCATGTAGAGATGGAAGATCAGTACCTTTGTCATTACCTCTTATGATCAACTCAGATGATGTAGCCACTCTCGGGGGCGATGTGTCACATGGTGGGGGTGATGTAGTCCTGACAACAACGGATGTGGTTGTCATAGTATGCCTAGTAGTTGAAGGAACAATCATATCAACTCTTGGAATGTGCACCGTGCGCTTGTTCTCCTCGTGGCCAACACGTCGTTTTATTTCCTGTTCAGCTTTGCAAGCAAGATGAAACAAATGGTCCATAGGATAACACTCTTCATGAATTAGTATCTCTTGAATATCACGGTTTAATCCTCCCCAAAATCTATCCATAAAATCATCTTCACTTTCTTCTAAAGAGGAATGCAACAAGGTAGTTTGTAAATTATCATAATATTTTGTTACAGTTTCACTACCTTGTTTTAAGTGTTGCAACTTCTTAATCATGTCACGAGTATAATAAGCAGGGACGAAAGTATGTCGCATGGCAAGTTTCAAATCATCCCAAGTAGTAGGTATATAATCAGGGTGTAACCGACAATATTCACTCCACCAAACCAAAGCATAACCAGTGATAGAAGCGGGGGTGTCCCGATCTTTCGATGAGATGATAACTATCGATTTGGTGGAGACGACTTTGACGATCCGACTACAAACGTGCACGACGTTGCGCCTTAGCAATTGCTAAACCAACTCCGAAAGGTTATTGACCACGCCGGAGCACGGTCAACCTGACCACGAAGGTCTATTCCTGCAAGCAATCGAAAAACAAGTAAGAATATGATAAAAGCAATCTGAATATCGCGACTATGTATGAAGTATTGATAATGGTGGGGATCCGTAAGCGGTCTTGGTCTGGTCGTTGGACACAAACGAAGTACACGAAGTTGCAATGGCTAACTTTTAACTAAACAAATCCCAAGGAAAAGTTACTAGATGGATCTACTTATATAGGAGCAAGGGGTGGCGGCCAAGGAGGTGGGAGGACGTCCCAAGGCAGCCTAAAACTAAATCTAGGTCGTACAAGGCCAATGGGCCCAAGTGAAGGTGATGTAACACCTTTGGACTTGTAGTTTGACTCGGATTCTGCTGCAGCATCAGATTGTTTCGTCCACAACTCAACGCTCCGGACGAATTTGAAGGTGATTCCACTTGGGTTGGAAAGTGCACGAAATCTAGTTTCCAACAAAAAAAGAATCACCCAATTCGGAGTCCGTATGAAAAACTTGTGTGCGTTTTGAGTCAGGTATGTCTGTGCAGTCCGAATCTGAATCCAGAACGTGAGAGACTTGGACTCTATCTTCTCTTGGGCCAAAAGTGACGTGAGAGAACTTTTTGGACAGCAAATAAACATCTCTTTCTTCCTTATCTTCATATGTGGATTGTACAAATGTCCCATACACCTGCAATTAGACAAAACACAAAAGTGTGTGAAGTATTTTTGTTCTGGATAACATAAATAGATTATTGAATAGTTTGCACTAGAAATCACCTGACAAATATGCATATATGCAATATTTTTGGTCATATCCAAGGTAGTCATGTCCTCATCACCTTAAGGAAGTCACTAGGTACCTGAATATCAGAATACCAAGCTTCACCGGGACCTACACTGCCACTTTACCAGAAGAGGAGCGTTGGATGATTCGAGTTCATGTTCCAGGAAGGACATTCACGCCAGTTATTGAGTCGATAGAGTTTTCTTTTGATGCACCAACCTGGAGTCTAGGAAAGAGCATGACATCCCACATCGCCATGGGACGCATCAACAAAGTCTACAACAAGGATCTTAAGGACACAATCTACCAGATATGTAGGCGTCGAGATGAGCAATGGGAGATGATCAGCACCAGGAGGGACATATCCATTGCAGCCTTCATCCAGGAGTTAAACCAGCACATTCGTCGCCAGGAGAACCAAATGTGCGCAAGCATGATAGATCTGAAGAAGTTGATGACTAGCAACATGGAGCTGGAAGAGGAACTCAAGTCTTTACGTGACGGATACGAGGAGGAAATCACAATACTAGTAGAAAAGAATGACGACCTGACAAGGAAGCTAGGAGTATTCATGGGAGACCCCGCGCCAGGAGGAGATGATGACCATCCCGAGGACTACATCACCATCGATGACATCGACTCCGACCCCGACCCCGACAGTAGTGATGATGATTACGAAGACAAAGCTGGAGCAGATATCATGGACTCTTCCACCGATCAAAATTTCTAGATGACCACCATGTTATCAGTAGAATTACCCCCATGTAAATAGTAGTTGTCCGAGTATCTTTGTAACGATAACTAGATCGATTGTATGCCCTTGTTTGAATTGAGTGGTGTGATATGAATGTGTTTGTCTCATGTGCATATGGGTAGTGCTTTCTCTTTAGACCTCATTCTATTCAAATCTCTTCCCTCTAAACCCATCAGATGCCTCCGAGAAGTGACCCCGAATTTGTCTTCCCACCGAAGCTCACTCAGTTGATCCAACAGCAGAATGCCTTGATGCAGCTACTAGTCCAGAACCAAGGCAACAACAACAACAACAACCCGCCACCACCACCACATGTTGATAACTTAGTGTAAGGGCATTTTATTCCTTAGTTGGTTTTGGTGATTGATGACAATACTTTTGCGGACTAATCATGTGCATTGAATATTTCAGATATATATTGACTAAGGAACAAGATGATTGGGTTCCCCTCAAAGGCTATGGAAGACGGCGTTTATCTTCGTTTCTTTTCGGTGGAATTGAGTCATAGGGAAGCCGTACTATTAAGAGGGGGTCCACGTTGGAAAGGGTGGGCGGATTCATCATGTACACATCTTCCTGTGTTCCTCCTTTTCTTCTAGCCTTTGGAGCATCCCATGTTCTCCTTGTCTATGCAAATATTGCTCGTGCTTGCTGAACTAGGGCGTGCGGTAGTACTGCTCCTTAGAGCGGTAGTACCACAGGCCCTTGCGGTAGTACCGTCCTCCGGTGCGGTAGTACCGCAAGTGCCGATGGTAGTACCGCTTCCTAGCAAGCGGTAGTACTGTGGCCGGAGTCCAGATATTGTCACCTTCTCCCTAGTGGGTGACACCCATCACGGTAGTACCGCGCTCTGGCATGGTAGTACCATGGTATCTGGCTTAGTTCCGCAAGTATGCGGCAGTAAGGGGCGGATGAAATTTTTTTCATCCGCGCCTAGCGCGGTAGTACCGCTGCTGGCTTACGGTACTACCGTATCGGGTTTTTGCATCGACTCTAACTCAGCGGAAGTAGCCATGGATGTAATTTATTATATCCGTGCCTTCACACATCTGGTCAGTCCCTGCCTTGCGGTAGTACCACAAGGGGGCGTGGTAGTACCGCGCCAGCAGTACTGCCGCCCTCTGCCGTATAGCTTTTTGGGCTGGTCAGGTCTCTGCTGCATGGGAGGTAGTACCGCGGTGCCCTGCGGTAGTACCGCGTGCCTCTGCAGTAGTACCGCGCCTCTAGTACGGTAGTACCGCATTGCGCAGGCTGAGTTGGTGGATAATGGTTGGATTTGTTCTTCTACTATATAAGGGGTGTCTTCTCCCTCTTGTTGACTACCTCTTCCACCTCCAAGCTCCATTAATGCTCTAAGCTCCATTTTCGCCCGATCTCTCTCCCTAGCCAATCAAACTTGTTGATTTGCTCAAGATTGGTTGAGAAGGCCCCGATCTACACTTCCACCAAGAGAAATTTGAATCCCCCACCAATCCCTAGCGGATCTTGTTACTCTTGGGTGTTTGAGCACCCTAGACGGTTGAGGTCACCACAGAGCCATAGTCCATTGTGGTGAAGCTTCGTGGTGTTGTTGGGAGCCTCCGATTAAGTTGTGGAGATAGCCCCAACCTTGTTTGTAAAGGTCCGGTTGCCGCCTCCAAGGGCACCAATAGTGGAATCACGGCATCTCGCATTATATGAGGGCGTGAGGAGAATACGGTGGCCCTAGTGGCTTTTTGGGGAGCATTGTGCCTCCACACCGCTCTAACGGAGACATACTTCCCTTCAAAAGGAATGAACTTCGGTAACACATCCTCATCTTCATTGGGTCCACTCTTGGTTATCTCTCACCTTTACTTGTGCAAGCTTATTAGCGTTACTTCTCTTGCTTGCTTGTGTGTTCGTTGTTGTTGCATCATATAGGTTGCTCACCTAGTTGCACATCTAGACAACCTAATTTGATGTAAAGTTTAATTTGGTAAAGAAAAGCTAAAAATTGTTAGTTGCCTATTCACCCCCTCTAGTCAACCATATCGATCCTTTCAGTTGGTATCAGAGCCTTGTCTCTTTACTAAGGACTTTACTGTCCGAAGAGTATGGTTGATATCGTAGACGGTGTGGAGGAACACTTCGGTGTGAATCCGATCTCGTCTACGGGCGATGGGGGAACCTCGATCTCTCGTGAGGAATTCAATGTGGCCTTGGAGACATTGAAAACCTCCATGACGACCGAGGTTGAAAGCATGTTTACTAAATTCATTGAAGGGCTTAAACTATCCACCGCACCGTTGAAAGTGGGTGATCCCACCGACAAGGTGACGGATGCTAACTCCGACAACGGGGAAGCTAGTAGTGAAAAGGCTCCTTCTTCTAGTGGTAAAAATGGCACCGACATCTTTGCCCATGTGGAACCATCACTTGTTTATGGTGGACCGATTCCTTCCACTCATTTGAATCATGCCGGTCCTCCCCCTAAGATTGTGAAAAATGAGGCCTTTGATTCTTGGGTTTATCGCTTTAAGCGTCATTTAAATCATGTGAATACTAATCTTTGGAGAATCACTGAAGAAGGTTTCTATCCGCCTGACCCAAGCAACTTCACTCCTCAAGAAGCCGCGGATAATCAATTCAATGAGAATGCTCTCTTCATCATCCAAGATGCAATTCCTCCCGAAGATCTACCTCATCTTCAGCCATTCACCTTGGCCAAAGATGCATGGCTTTGTGTTGTCTGTCTCTACCAGGGAAGCGCAAGCATTCAACGCTCCAACTATGAAGTAGTGCAAGATGAAGCCGATGAGTTTGCTATGAAATAAGATGAAGAACCTCGTGAGCTTTATCGGAGAGTAATCAAACTCGCGGTCTCACTCCGAGATCATGGGAGCAAGGACACGGATGACAATTGGATCAAGCGCAAATTCCTCAAAGCAATGATGCCTTACCACAAGGCCATGTCCTCCGTCATTCGTCAAAGGCCCGACTTCCACACCTTGACCTCAAGTGAAGTGTTGGATGAGTTTCTGGCTATGAACATCTTGGAAAAGACCGCCGACAATGCGGTGCTTCGCTCTCAAAGGGCAAACAAGCCCAACCTTGCATTGAAGGCCAAGGTTTGTGTTTAAGAATAAGAAGAAGAGGAATAAGAGGAAAGTAGCCCCGAAGATACAAAGTATGCCTATCATGAACACATGGCACTTGCTTCAAGGCAATTTTGGAGCAAGAAGAACTCAAGGCCAAACTTCAACAAGAACAACTCAAGTGGCACGAAGAGCAAGCAACATGTGAGGACTTGCTACAATTGTGGCAATGTGAGCCATTTTGTTGCGGAATGTCCGTATGAGAAGAGGGAAGACAATCGTGGCAAGCTCATCCGAAAGGACAAAGCCAAGTCCTTCCCCAACAAGAGCAACTTCCCCAAGAAGATCCCTCACAAGGCGCTGGTGGTTCAAGAAGAGTACCATGAGGAGGATTATGATGATGAAGATGGTGAGTCGGTTGCCATGGCCTCCGTAGCCATTGCAAAAACTCCACAAGTGTCTCTCTTCAACTCACCCAATGAGAACATCACCGCCAAGTGCCTCATGGCTAAAGCCACCAACAAGGTAACCCCCAACATCAAAACTACCATCATTAATAATCCTTCCTTGATGGATTGCATTGATGAACATGAGGGATACAATGTGGAAGAAAATGAGTTCGAGTCTTTTATGGGTAAACTCAAAGGTAAATCCAAGAAGCATTTTGTTGCTCTCTTGGAATAACTTGGTGAAGCCAATGACATGATCGAGGCTCACAAAGATACTATCTCCAAGATGGAGGGGCATAGTCATGACTATGCCGATGAGATTTCAGATCTTTCCAATGCTCTTGAGGAAGAGCGTGGTCTTCGTTTGGCTCTTGAGGAGTCACACAATGTCGATCATGCTAAGTTAAAGAAAGATTTTGATCATGCTCTTGTTGTCTCTCGTGTGCTAAACTCCGAGAAGGCCAAGCTTGGGGTTGATCTTGCTAGACTCAAAGAAGAGTTTGATCTACTTGAGAAGGCTCACAAGGTCTTGAAGGGTGCTCATGCTAGCCTCAAAGAGTCTCATGATCAACTTCAAGTAAAGCTAACCAAGGAGAAAGCCACTTTTCCTCGTATGATGTTAATTGACAATGCAAATGCTACTAACCCATGTTGTGAGCATGTGCATCTTGTTGAAGAGAACGTTAAGATAAAGGTACAACTTGAGAAAGGTCCTGTGTCTTGCATACAAGGCGAGAAGAACCTCAACGACCTTTTGACCAATCAAAAGGGAGTTGTGGCCAAGTAAGGGATTGGGTACATGCCCAAGTCCAAGAACAAGAAGAAGAATGACAAGGACAAACGACCTTCTCCCCTCAAGCAAACCTTTGTGAAGGAGGGAGAGGGTGCTACTAAGGAGAAGGAGAAGAACTCCGTGAGGGTAGTGGTGCCAAGAAGGGCAAAGCTTCCACTGCCAACAAAGCCGGCGACTTTAACCCTTCTTATGTGTTGTGCCGTGCCAGAGATGGGCATGTTTATGCCAAATTTGTTGGTTCTCCTTATGAGTACATTGAATGGCCTATTTGGGTTCCTAAGACCCTTGTTACAAACATCAAAGGACCCATTAAAAAATGGGTACCTAAAACCAAGCATTGATCTCTTGTAGGGGTTTGCTTCCGATGGGGGATCATGGTTACTCGATAGTGGAGCTACTAATCATATGACCGGAAGCAAGGACTTGGTGGTGGACGTGCAAAAGATTCCATCCATGCCCACCAACGTCGAGTGGGTGACGCCTCGTCCTCTAAGGTATTGGGACTCGGTAAAGTTGTCATTTCTCATGATCTTACGATCGAGAAGGTCATGCTTGTTGAGACCCTTGCATACAATTTACTTTCCGTTCGTCAACTAGCACTCATGGGCTTTGCCACTTTCTTTGATATTGATACCGTGGCCCTCTTGTGGAGCAAGACTCTTAAAGTAGCCTTTGTTGGGCATGTCGAGAACGGTCTCTATGTGATTAACTTTTTGAAGCGACCCACTAAGACCACAACATGCCTAATGGCTAAAGTTGACGTGGGATGGCTTTGGCATCGCCGTTTAGCCCACATCAATATGAGATTTTTGCAAAGTATTATCAAGGGGAACCATGTCCGTGGACTAACAAATGTTAGTTTTTCCAAAGATCGTGCTTGTAGTGCTTGCATCGAAGGAAAGCTACATGAGAAGGCTCACCCTCCCACGACTATCATCTACTCGAAGAGGCCTTTGGAGCTCCTTCATTTGGATCTCTTTGGGCCTCCATCCTTTGATAGTCTTGGCGGTAGAAAGTATTGCTTGGTGATTGTGTATGACTATTCAAGATACACTTGGGTATATTTCTTCAAGAGGAAGAGCGAAACCCAACAAAATGTCATCGACTTTGCAAATGAAGCTCAACGACAACACAATAAAAAATCTTGACTATAAGAAGTGGCAACGGCTCCGAGTTCAAGAACTACACCTTGGATGAGTTTTTGAGTGATGAGGGAATCAAGCATCAATATTCCGCACCTTATACTCCTTAACAAAATGGTGTAGCAGAGAGGAAGAACCGGACGTTGATGGATGCGGCAAGGACCATGATGGCGGAGTTCAAGTCTCCCTACAACTTTTGGGCCGAAGCCATCAACACCACGTGTCATGCATCTAATCGGCTCTACCTCCGCAAAGGCTTGAACAAGACTCCATATGAGATACTCACCGGTAACAAGCCCAACCTCAAGTACTTCTGGGTGTTCGGGTGTAAGTGTTTCATTCTCAAGAAAGGTGGTCGTTTGTCTAAATTTGAGGCTAGAGCTTATGAGGGCATATTTATTGGTTATGCTACAAACTCTCATGCTTACCGTGTTCTCAATAAGTCCACGTGACTTATTGAGGAAACGTGTAACGTGGAGTTTGATGAGAATAACGGCTCCCAAGTGGAGCAAAGTGGTACTTGTGATGTAGGTGATGAAATTCCTCCCCAAGCCATAAGAAGAATGGGTGTTGGTCATATCCTACCCATTGAGGAACCCCTTGTGGCTGAAGGAGAAGGACAACGTTCCACTCAAGTGGAACCTTCACCAACCCAAGAACCACACGCTTCCGAAGAACAAAGTGAAGGCCCTCAACCTCAAGAACAAGACCAAGGGCAAGGTCAATCTCAAGATGGTGTTGTAACATCAAGTGATTCCCAAGGCCAAGTTCTCTCCTCCGAGCAAGTTCAAGATCAAGAGCTTCCTCGAGATCAAGAACAAGCTCAAGACGGCGCTCAAGATGATCAAGTGACCACTCCTCGTCTCACCCCCGAGGAGGAATTGGAGCGTCGTGCCGCCAAGATTGCTTCCAAGCTCTCCACCAAGGATCATCTCATGACAAATGTGCTTGGAAGCTTAAGAAAGGGGGTAAGCACTCGTAGACAATTAGCAAACTATTGTGAACATCACGCGTTTGTCTCTTGTGTTGAACCCCAAAAGGTCTATGAGGCGCTCGAGGATCTGGATTGGCTCAATGCCATGCATGAAGAACTCAACAACTTCGAGCGCAACAAAGTGTGGTGATTGGTGCCAAGGCCAACAGAGAACCACAATGTCATTGGAACCAAGTGGATATTCAAGAACAAGCAAGATGCTCATGGGATTATCATTCGCAACAAGGCTCATTTGGTAGCACAAGGCTACTCCCAAGTCGAGGGTATCGACTATGGTGAAACCTTTGCCCCCGTTGCTCGTCTTGAATCCATTTGCATGTTGATTGCATATGCTTCTCATCATAACTTTAAGTTACAACAAATGGATGTGATAGAGGCAAAGGTGTCCCGTCTTTCGATGAGATGATGGATATCGCTTTGGTGGAAGTCGACTTTGACGATCCGACTACGAACGTGCGAGGACGTCGCGCCTTAGCAATCGCTAAACCAACTCCGAGAGGTTATTGACCACGCCGGAGCACGATCAACCTGACCACGAGGGTCTGTTTCCTGCGAGCAAACGAAGAACAAGCAAGAAACTAAGATTGCAATATGGATATTGCGAATATAAGATGAAAGCTTTATTGATCAAGGTGGGGTTCTGTGACGCCTTTGTCTGGTCGTTGAACACAAACGAAGTACGCGAAGTTGCAGCTATGGCGAACTTTTAATCTAAACAAAACCCAAAGTCTAAACGATGCCCTAAGGGCTGTATATATGGAGGAAGAGGGGGGAATTTCGTGGCCCTTGGTGGAGGGGTCCGAAATCAACCCTATCTCTTGTTTCCCCACACGTACGGACTCTAAAAATAGCCTATACTTATGTATTTCGAAATTACATGGGCCTGGCCCAATAATAAGGTGACGCAGCACCTAAAATAGCCTCGGGACGAAATTTATGAAGTGGCATCTTGTATATTTCGTCCAAGGCTTCATGCACCCATTATGGTGGCCTCAAAGTCCTGAAATCATCACTTGTAACTCCGTTCTTGTTCCCCTTGCGCATGCCATCATCTCCATGCTTGTTCTTGCTCCAATGTTCATCCTTCTCCAAGCTAGGCCCTTCATTTGTAAGCAAAACAAATGTATCCAATTTAGGCAGCATCATATTCTCATGAACATTAGAATCATTACCAAGAAACGAAAGTACCTGGTAATTTAGTTGGCGTGCACGAGCTCTAGTAATTGGTCCAGTATGTATAGCAGCAGGGGCTGTGGGTGTAACAATTGTATTGATGTCCTCATCATCCTCCCCTTCTTGAAATGAAGTCGTCCTCGACGGAAGTTCATCTTCTTCACCCAAATAAGGCTTCAAATCTGCAATGTTAAAAGTGGGACTAACCCCAAAATCTGCAGGCAGCTCAAGTTTATATGCATTATCATTTATTTTCTCTAACACCTTAAAGGGACCATCAGCACGTGGCATTAGCTTTGATTTGCGCAAATCAGGAAATCTATCCTTACGCAAATGTAACCAAACAAGATCTCCAGGTGCAAACACAACATGTTTTCTACCCTTATCTCCAGCAAGTTTATATTTAGCATTCATACGCTCAATGTTTTCCTTAGTTAACTCATGCATTTTTAAAATCAATTCAGCACGTTGTTTAGCATCAAAATTAACCTTCTCCGAAGATGGAAGAGGCAACAAATCAATAGGTGCACGAGGTAGGAAACCATACACAACTTCAAAAGGGCACATCTTAGTAGTAGAATGCAATGAACGATTATAAGCAAATTCAATATGAGGCAAGCTATCCTCCCACATTTTCTTATTATTCTTCAAAACAGCCCTAAGCATAGTAGACAACGTTCTATTGACTACTTCAGTTTGTCCATCAGTTTGGGGGTGACAAGTAGTACTAAAAAGCAGTTTAGTCCCCAACTTAGCCCATAAACATCTCCAAAAGTGGCTAAGAAATTTAGTATCACGATCTGAAACAATAGTATTTGGCACACCATGCAAGCGAATAATTTCACGAAAGAACAAATCAGCAACATTAACAGCATCATCGCTTTTATGACATGGTATAAAGTGTGCCATTTTCGAGAATCTATCCACGACAACAAATATGCTATCCCTCCCCTTCTTTGTTCGAGGTAAACCTAAAACAAAATCCATAGATATATCCTCCCAAGGAACACTAGGTACAGGCAAAGGCATATATAAACCATGAGGATTGAGTCGTGACTTAGCTTTTTGACATGTAGTGCATCGAGCAATAAAACGCTCAACATCCCGTCTCATCTTTGGCCAAAAGAAATGTGTAGCAAGTACGTCCTCCGTCTTCTTCACGCCAAAATGTCCCATTAATCCTCCTCCATGCGCTTCCTGCAACAACAAAAGACGAACGGAGCTAGCTCGAATGCATAGCTTGTTAGCACGAAACACAAATCCATCGTTAACGACAAGCTTGTTCCACATTCTTCCTTCTTTACAATTCTGCATTACATCTTTAAAATCAGCATCATGCACATATTGATCTTTGATGGTCTCCAAACCAAATATTTTGAAGTCAAGTTGTGAAAGCATAGTATAGCGACGAGACAATGCATCAGCAATAACATTTTCTTTTCCCTTCTTGTGTTTAATGACATAAGGGAAAGTCTCAATGAATTCAACCCATTTAGCATGTCTACGATTCAGTTTAGCTTGACTTTTAATATGTTTCAAAGATTCATGATCAGAATGTATAACAAATTCTTTGGGCCATAAATAATGTTGCCATGTTTCTAAAGTCCGAACAAGAGCATATAATTCTTTATCATAAGTAGAATAATTCAGACTAGGCCCACTCAATTTTTCAGAAAAGTATGCAACAGGTTTGCCATCTTGTAATAACACACCTCCTAATCCAATTCCACTAGCATCACATTCAAGCTTAAAGGTCTTATTAAAATCAGGAAGTTGGAGTAAAGGAGCATGTGTCAACTTATCTTTCAATACCGTGAAGGCTTCTTCCTGTGCGGTACCCCAAACAAAAGGCACATCCTTCTTTGTAAGCTCGTTGAGAGGTGCAGCAATGGTGCTGAAATCTCTCACAAAACGCCTATAGAATCCAGCGAGGCCAAGAAAACTCCTCACTTATGTGACCGTTTTGGGCTGCGGCCAACTCTCAATAGCTTCAATCTTGGCTTTGTCAACTTCAATTCCCTGTGGAGTAACAACATAGCCAAGAAAACATACTCGGTCGGTGCAAAAGGTGCACTTCCCAAGGTTACCAAACAAACGTGCATCACGTAGAGCAATAAAAACAACACGTAAATTTTCCAAATGTTCTTCCAAAGATCTGCTATAAATCAGTATGTCATCAAAGTAAACTACCACAAATCGTCCAATGAAAGCACGTAAAACTTCGTTCATTAATCTCATGAAAGTACTAGGTGCATTAGTTAACCCAAAAGGCATGACTAACCACTCATATAATCCAAACTTAGTTTTAAATGCTGTTTTCCATTCATCTCCCAATTTCATACGAATTTGATGGTAGCCACTACGCAAATCAACTTTGGAGAATATTGTAGAGCCACTCAATTCATCAAGCATATCATCTAGCCTAGGAATAGGATGACGATAACGAATAGTAATATTATTAATGCCACTACAATCAACACACATACGTGATGTACCATCCTTTTTCGGCACTAGAATAATAGCAACAGCACAAGGACTAAGGGATTCGCGTATATAACCTTTGTCGAGAAGCTCTTGTACTTGACGCATAATCTCCTTCGTCTCCTCTGTATTGGTACGGTATGGTGCACGGTTTGGCAGTGAAGCACCGGGAATTAAGTCAATCTGATGCTCAATCCCTCGAATAGGCGGTAATCCCGGTGGCACGTCTTGTGGAAAAACGTCAGCGAACTCCTACAAAATGTTAGTGACAGCAGGAGGCAAAGAGGAAGGCACGTCCTCGAATGAAAATAATGCCTCTTTGCACACAAAAGCATAGCAAACAGATTTGCTGAAATCTAGCTCATCAATATCAGATTTGGTGGCAAATAAACATGCACTTTTCAATTTAATTTCAGAAGCAACACTAGATGGTTTATTATTAGGCTTCATTTGTTGCTCAAATTCTTTTGCCACAATCTGATTTTCACTCTTATTCTTCTCCTGTTGTGCTTTATTAGCTCTATTAATATCATCTTTCAAAATGGAATCAGGAGTCATAGGAAGCAAAGTAATATTTTTATCCTTATGAGCAAGAGTATAGTGATTGTTTCTACCATGGTGTACAGAATTTTTATCAAATTGCCATGGTCTACCAAGTAATAAGGAACATGCTTGCATAGGTACCACATCACAATCAACATAATCAGCATATGTAGAGATACTAAAATGCACACGAACAGTACGTGTTACCTTAACCTTGCTGCTGCCGTTTGTGCTTTCACTAGTTTTGCATGTGTATGGTGGTCTGAACATTGTAGATTATATCCTATTCCAACTACTTGGGCTGCTTTGAAAACTGCTATGCGTACGCGTTGGGTTCCACCATATTATCAACGTGAATTGCTTCAAAAATTGCAGCGTTTAAGACAAGGGAAAAATTCTGTAGAAGAATATTATCAGGAATTACAAACTGGCATGATTAGATGTGGTATTGTTGAGGAGAATGAAGCTATGCTTGCACGTTTTCTGGGTGGATTAAATAGAGAGATGAGATGATGGATAGAGGAGGAGGTGTCCCGTCTTTCGATGAGATGATGGATATATGGTGGTAGATGGCAGCGGTGGTGGTATATGACAGCTGTGGTGGTATATGGATACGGATTCGAAGCGGTGGCGGATAAGCGGTGGTGGTAGATGGCAGGGGTGATGATGATGGTGCGGCGGCGGCGTGACAACTTATGACCAGAACTCGAAACTCTAAAAGACTAGACTCTAAGACCAGCAACTAGACACGACGATGCAACCGCAAATTCAACAAAGCAAAACCCTAAAAAGATTATGCAAAGGCTCAGATTGGTTCGGATATGATGAACTAACCCTAATTTTTTTTGTGGCTTTTTCGTGGACTGTAGGTATGAAGAACAGACTCGATCTAAACTACGAAAAACTGTAAAATCTCACCGAGCAACCTGGAAATCTGATACCACTTGATAAAGGCGGAGGTGTCCCGTCTTTCGATGAGATGATGGATATCGCTTTGGTGGAAGTCGACTTTGACGATCCGACTACGAACGTGCGAGGACGTCGCGCCTTAGCAATCGCTAAACCAACCCCGAGAGGTTATTGACCACGCCGGAGCACGATCAACCTGACCACGAGGGTCTGTTTCCTGCGAGCAAACGAAGAACAAGCAAGAAACTAAGATTGCAATCTGGATATTGCGAATATAAGATGAAAGCTTTATTGATCAAGGTGGGGTTCTGTGACGCCTTTGTCTGGTCGTTGAACACAAATGAAGTACGCGAAGTTGCAGCTATGGCGAACTTTTAATCTAAACAAAACCCAAAGTCTAAACGATGCCCTAAGGGCTGTATATATGGAGGAAGAGGGGGGAATTTCGTGGCCCTTGGTGGAGGGGTCCGAAATCAACCCTATCTCTTGTTTCCCCACACATACAGACTCTAAAAATAGCCTATACTTATGTATTTCGAAATTACATGGGCCTGGCCCAATAATAAGGTGACGCAGCACCTAAAATAGCCTCGGGACGAAATTTATGAAGTGGCATCTTGTATATTTCGTCCAAGGCTTCATGCACCCATTATGGTGGCTTCAAAGTCCTGAAATCATCACTTGTAACTCCGTTCTTGTTCCCCTTGCGCATGCCATCATCTCCATGCTTGTTCTTGCTCCAATGTTCATCCTGCTCCAAGCTAGGCCCTTCATTTGTAAGCAAAACAAATGTATCCAATTTAGGCAGCATCATATTCTCATGAACATTAGAATCATTACCAAGAAACGAAAGTACCTGGTAATTTAGTTGGCGTGCACGAGCTCTAGTAATTGGTCCAGTATGTATAGCAGCAGGGGCTGTGGGTGTAACAATTGTATTGATGTCCTCATCATCCTCCCCTTCTTGAAATGAAGTCGTCCTCGACGGAAGTTCATCTTCCTCACCCAAATAAGGCTTCAAATCTGCAATGTTAAAAGTGGGACTAACCCCAAAATCTGCAGGCAGCTCAAGTTTATATGCATTATCATTTATTTTCTCTAACACCTTAAAGGGACCATCAGCACGTGGCATTAACTTTGATTTGCGCAAATCAGGAAATCTATCCTTACGCAAATGTAACCAAACAAGATCTCCAGGTGCAAACACAACATGTTTTCTACCCTTATCTCCAGCAAGTTTATATTTAGCATTCATACGGTCAATGTTTTCCTTAGTTAACTCATGCATTTTTAAAATCAATTCAGCACATTGTTTAGCATCAAAATTAACCTTCTCCGAAGATGGAAGAGGCAACAAATCAATAGGTGCACGAGGTAGGAAACCATACACAACTTCAAAAGGGCACATCTTAGTAGTAGAATGCAATGAACGATTATAAGCAAATTCAATATGAGGCAAGCATTCCTCCCACATTTTCTTATTATTCTTCAAAACAGCCCTAAGCATAGTAGACAACGTTCTATTGACTACTTCAGTTTGTCCATCAGTTTGGGGGTGACAAGTAGTACTAAAAAGCAGTTTAGTCCCCAACTTAGCCCATAAACATCTCCAAAAGTGGCTAAGAAATTTAGTATCACGATCTGAAACAATAGTATTTGGCACACCATGCAAGCGAATAATTTCACGAAAGAACAAATCAGCAACATTAACAGCATCATCGCTTTTATGACATGGTATAAAGTGTGCCATTTTCGAGAATCTATCCACGACAACAAATATGCTATCCCTCCCCTTCTTTGTTCGAGGTAAACCTAAAACAAAGTCCATAGATATATCCTCCCAAGTGATAGAGGCAAAGGTGTCCCGTCTTTCGATGAGATGGTGGATTTCGCTTTGGTGGAAGTCGACTTTGACGATCCGACTACGAACGTGTGAGGACGTCGCGCCTTAGCAATCGCTAAACCAACTCCGAGAGGTTATTGACCACGCCGGAGCACGATCAACCTGACCACGAGGGTCTGTTTCCTGCGAGCAAACGAAGAACAAGCAAGAAACTAAGATTGCAATCTGGATATTGCGAATATAAGATGAAAGCTTTATTGATCAAGGTGGGGTTCTGTGACGCCTTTGTCTGGTCGTTGAACACAAACGAAGTACGCGAAGTTGCAGCTATGGCGAACTTTTAATCTAAACAAAACCCAAAGTCTAAACGATGCCCTAAGGGCTGTATATATGGAGGAAGAGGGGGAATTTCGTGGCCCTTGGTGGAGGGGTCCGAAATCAACCCTATCTCTTGTTTCCCCACACATACGGACTCTAAAAATAGCCTATACTTATGTATTTCGAAATTACATGGGCCTGGCCCAATAATAAGGTGACGCAACACCTAAAATAGCCTCGGGACGAAATTTATGAAGTGGCATCTTGTATATTTCGTCCAAGGCTTCATGCACCCATTATGGTGGCTTCAAAGTCCTGAAATCATCACTTGTAACTCCGTTCTTGTTCCCCTTGTGCATGCCATCATCTCCATGCTTGTTCTTGCTCCAATGTTCATCCTTCTCCAAGCTAGGCCCTTCATTTGTAAGCAAAACAAATGTATCCAATTTAGGCAGCATCATATTCTCATGAACATTAGAATCATTACCAAGAAACGAAAGTACCTGGTAATTTAGTTGGCGTGCACGAGCTCTAGTAATTGGTCCAGTATGTATAGCAGCAGGGGCTGTGGGTGTAACAATTGTATTGATGTCCTCATCAGGATGTGAAGAGTGCTTTCCTTAATGGTCCGATTAATGAATTGTTTATGTCAAGCAACCCCCCGGGTTCAAGGATCCCTACTTTCTCGATCATGTGTATCAACTCGATAAGGCACTCTATGGCCTTAAACAAGCCCCACGTGCGTGGTATGACCACCTTACCGAGTTGTTACAAGATCGTGGTTTTGAAGTTGGGTAATTGACCCCACTCTTTTTACTAAGAAGGTCAAAGGGAGTTGTTTGTGTGCCAATTATATGTTGATGATATTATCTTTGGTTCCCCTAACAAAGCTTTCAATGAGGAATTTGCCGCTCTCATGACGTCAAAGTTCGAGATGTCTTCCATGGGAGAGTTGAAGTTCTTTCTCGGGTTCGAAGTGAAGCAAAGGAGATAAGGAACCTTCATCAACCAAGCCAAATACACACAAGACATGCTCAAGAGATTCAAGCTAAGTGATGTCAAGCCGGCTTCCACTCCCATTCCCACCAAGTGCCAACTTGACATTGATCCCAATGGTAAAGCAGTGGATCAAAAGGTTTATCACTCCATGATTGGCTCCTTGCTTTACCTTTGTGCATCTAGACCGGATATCATGTTGAGTGTGGGAATTTGTGCACGGTTTCAAGCTGCACCTAAGGAAAGTCACTTTGTGGCGGTCAAGCGAATCTTTCGATATTTGGCTCATACCCCAAACTTTGGCTTATGGTACCCAAGGGGAGCAAACTTCAAGCTTGTAGGTTATTCGGACTCGGATTGGGCGGGAGACAAAGTGGATAGGAAGTCCACTTCCGGAGGGTGCCAATTTCTTGGTTGTTCTTTGGTGAGTTGGTCTTCCAAGAAGCAAAGTTGTGTATCTCTCTCATCCACGGAAGCAGAGTATGTGGCTGCCGGTACTTGTTGTGCACAACTCTTATGGATGAGGCAAACTTTAAAGGATTACTGTGTCATTTGTGACAAAGTGCCTCTCTGGTGTGACAATGAAAGTGCCATCAAGATTTCTCTCAACCCGGTGCAACACTTCAAGACGAAGCATATTGAGATTCGGTATCACTTCATCCGGGATCACATTAGGCGAGGGGAGATCGAGCTCAACTACGTCAACACCCATGATAACCTCGCAGATATTTTCACGAAGCCTTTGGATGAAGCAAGATTTCACGAGCTAAGGCATGAGCTAAATATCATTGATTCGATCAATGTTTCTTAAACCCTTGCACACCCCCACTCAACTTGTTGTCTAATCTAGGTGTAGGCATGGACATAGGGGGAGTGTTGTTCTCTCAATGAACTCCCCCTCCCCCATTATGCATAAAACGATCAACTCTTTCACATTAGCCATTTTTGATGGTACTTGTGCTTCAAAGATGAGTTCCGGTCATGGGCCCAAGGATAATTCTTCACGGTGCCATACCAATTGACTCAAACATAGGTGGCTCCGGCCACCGCCCTCTCCTTGGAGAGTCTGTGTCTCGTTTTTGGTCTGCGTTGTCTCTTGCTTGTGCTTGTGGTGTCTTGTGTATTAGCTCGTTGGTGTGGTCTTTCGCTTGAAGGTTCAGTGCTTCGATGTTCTCTCGATTGGTTGAAACTGCGTCTTCTTGAGCTCACGGTACTACCGCGGCCTGCCACGGTACTACCGCGAGGGGAGCGCGCGGTACTTCCGCACCCAGCGCGGCAAATTTTTTTTTCTGCCGCCTGGAGGAGCGGTACTACGGCCTCGGTGCAGTACTTCCACCCGGGCGGTACTACCGCAATGACGTGTGGTACTACCGTGTGAGGAGTGCATGGTACTTCCGCACCCAGCGCGGCAGAATTTTTTTTCTGCCGCCTGGGGGAGCAGTAGTAAAGCCACGGTGCGGTACTTCCGCCTGGGGCGGTACTACCGCAATGAAATGCGGTACTACCGTGCGGTCGAAGGGCGTGGGGGTTAAACCCGGGAAGGGGGAGTTCTAACTCCCCCATATCCATTCGTCTCTCTCCCCACTCCGTCTCTCTCTCTCCCTCTCTCTCTCTTTCTCTCTCTCTCTCTCTCAAGAATGGTGCCGGAGGTCCTCGCCGGATCTCCATCTTCGGCCGCTCTCCTCGGATTCCAACCGGTGGGATCGTTTCCCACCACTCCCTCTTGCCATGGACCAAGGTTTCTCCCCAATCCCTTCCTTTTTCTTGTTCGTCTTGTTGTTTTTAGGTCTTGGGGAGATGCAACTTGTTCATGAGATTTTAGGCCAAATCTTTGCAAGAGTTGGATATAGGAGAGTGGTTTTGTGTAGTGATAGTACTTGCTTTAGTTGTCCCGTGATGGATTTGATCGATCGTAGTACCGTGTGTTGACACGGTTGTGCTCAGATCTCCATGGCCATTACGGATCTGCAACCGTGCGGTACTACCGCTCTGTTAGTGTGGTACTACCGCATCACCGGTACTACCGCTCCTCGGAGCGGTACTACCGCACGTGGCACAACACACGCTACTACCGTTGTCTCAAATCCCTCTTGTGGCACTTCTCATGTACTATGTCTACTTGTTTCACCCTTTTTCTGTGGTCTTTGCATTGATCCTTCTCGCGTTTCATGCGTGTTTGTTTTGTGGTGTGTGTTTTAGGTGGTGGCTCAGGTGCTCCGGCTCGCTGCTCCAATCCAAGCCGTAACACGGGATCCAAGCGTATGCGCAACTCAGAGGAAGCAGAGGGCTCCTGAGGAAGTCCTGGATTAGGGGGTCTCCAGACAGCCGGACTATATCCTTTGGCCGGACTGTTGGACTATGAAGATACAAGATTGAAGACTTCGTCCCGTGTCCGGATGGGATTCTCCTTGGCGTGGAAGGCAAGCTAGGCAATACAGATATGTATATCTCCTCCTTTGTAACCGACCTTGTGTAACCCTACCCTCCTCCGGTGTCTATATAAACCGGAGGGTTTTAGTCCGTAGGACAACAAACAATCATACCATAGGCTAGCTTCTAGGGTTTAGCCTCTCTGATCTCATGGTAGATCAACTCTTGTACTACTCATATTATCAAGAATAATCAAGCAGGACGTAGGGTTTTACCTCCATTAAGAGGGCTCGAACCTGGGTAAAACATCGTGTCCCGTGCCTCCTGTTACCATCCGCCTTAGATGCACAGTTCGGAACCCCCCTACCCGAGATCCGCCGGTTTTGACACCGACATTGGTGCTTTCATTGAGAGTTCCACTGTGCCGTTGCCGTAAGGAAGGATGCCTCGTCTCGTTGTTAAAAACAACATTACCGCTGGGGGAGCCCGGGCTATCGGCCAAACTCTTCGGCTTGGCAGTTTCATCATGACCGCCCGTTCGGCCACTGCACCGACGATGACTTCTCGGGTCATCAAAAACAGCCTCCATGTCGGCTCGAAATTTGCCAGGCAGATGGATCCAATGGAGCTCTCTTCCCTAAAAGAGCTCTTGGATCATATCGCCACCTTGGGAGTCGCTACGGACTATGATCGGATTGGGCTTAAACCTGACCAAAGGGAGATTAACTCTCCACCGGTCACCCATCATATTGCGGTGGTGGAGGAACAATGCGGCAATTCTTCCTCTATCTTGAAGACTAACTATGTCCGGATTCCTGAACTCTTCGAGCTGGATACCCGTTTACGAGAGGACATCACCCAAGCCCTGAACCTAGAGTCAGGCAGCGAGCCAGACTTATCGGGCAACACTCCGAAATCCGAACTTCCAAGATTGGAAATTCCTCGGCCCCTGGGTCTCAGATCGGGTAGGGGTTCGGACTCAAATCCACCCACCCACCCAGACATAAACGATCTTTCCCACATCAGGCAAGAGCCCCATGAAACAGTACATCATTATTGGGCCAAATTCCTCCTTGTGATGAACAAGGTTAAGGACTGTCGCGAGGAAGACGCAGTCTCATTTTTCTGCAATAATTGCACGGACAAGGGAATCCTTAACGCCTTAAGTCGCCGTGACATATCATGCTTCGCTGACTTGGCGTCCATAGCACGAAAGTACTGTGCGATGGAAAGCGCCTGGAAAACCGAAAGAAAATTTTGGGATAATCCGGCTCGGAATATACACCCAGTCCGAAGTAAAAGGGTGCACTATTATAAGACACCCGAGTTAGTTACAAAGAAACAAAAACCCTCTACAGGGCATGTAACCGTATTGGAGGGATGGCTTAACGGACCCGACAAAATTCATAGTACAGCGGATACCATACCAACACACAGCCTTAGAGCATGTTGGATACTCCGGCAAGTGGCCAAAAGTGGTGAGGACCTTCTCATCCCAAATGCCACATAGCACCATCCCGTGGATAACAATATGGTATTAATAGTCTTTGAAACCTTCGCATCAAATAATAGGCGTAAGCGAACACTCCGCAGCCTCGCTGAAATCTGCCACGTGGCAGCAATGAATCCATGGAGTGACACGGCTATTACCTTCAATGCCAGTGACGAACCTAAATTCCGAACAGCCCGAGCACCAGCTGCACTGGTCCTCAGTCCAATTGTGGACGGCTTTCGACTCACCAAAGTACTCATGGACGGCGGCAGTGGATTGAACCTCATCTATGAGGAAACTCTTCAAAAAATGGAAATAGACTGGAACCGCATTGAGCAAAGCAGCACAACCTTCAGAGGAATCATCCCCAGTCGGGAAGCACGCTGTGCTGGGAAAATCACACTAGATGTGGTATTCGGCACGCTGGAGAACTATAGGTCCGAAGAAATTACATTCCAAGTGGCCCCGTTCAGTAGTGGATACCACGCCCTTTTAGGACGGGAGGCGTTCACGATCTTCCAAGCCATACCCCATTATGGGTACATGAAGCTCAAAATGCCCGGTCCCAACGGAATCATCACTCTCGCTAGTGATCCGGACACAGCACTCCGCGCCGAAAACAAAACAGCTGCATTGGCCCTTGAGGCATTATCCGAAGCCCTTTCGGCCGAGGAATTAACTGCGCTACGCTCCACAGTGGACATGGACGACGTGATACTTGACAAGAGATCCAAGTCCACCTCTTTTAAACCAGCGGATGAAATAGTCAAATTCCAAGTCCACCCAACAGACCCTACAAAAACAGCCTCCATCCGGGCATAGTTAAACCCCGCCGTGGACGCCGCACTATGAGAGTTCCCGCGCGAGAATTGGGACATATTCTCCTGGCACCCCTCAGACATGCTAGGAATCCCACGCAGGTTGTCCGAGCACAACCACAGTATTCTAAAGGGATTCAAGCCGGTCAAGCAGACTCTTCGGCGTTTCTCTGAACCTAAGAGACAAGCTATGTGATAGAGGCGGAGGTGTCCCGTCTTTCGATGAGATGGTGGATTTCGCTTTGGTGGAAGTCGACTTTGACGATCCGACTACGAACGTGCGAGGACGTCGCGCCTTAGCAATCGCTAAACCAACTCCGAGAGGTTATTGACCACGCCGGAGCACGATCAACCTGACCACGAGGGTCTGTTTCCTGCGAGCAAACGAAGAACAAGCAAGAAACTAAGATTGCAATCTGGATATTGCGAATATAAGATGAAAGCTTTATTGATCAAGGTGGGGTTCTGTGACGCCTTTGTCTGGTCGTTGAACACAAACGAAGTACGCGAAGTTGCAGCTATGGCGAACTTTTAATCTAAACAAAACCCAAAATCTAAACGATGCCCTAAGGGCTGTATATATGGAGGAAGAGGGGGGAATTTCGTGGCCCTTGGTGGAGGGGTCCGAAATCAACCCTATCTCTTGTTTCCCCACACATACGGACTCTAAAAATAGCCTATACTTATGTATTTCTAAATTACATGGGCCTGGCCCAATAATAAGGTGACGCAGCACCTAAAATAGCCTCGGGACGAAATTTATGAAGTGGCATCTTGTATATTTCGTCCAAGGCTTCATGCACCCATTATGGTGGCTTCAAAGTCCTGAAATCATCACTTGTAACTCCGTTCTTGTTCCCCTTGCGCATGCCATCATCTCCATGCTTGTTCTTGCTCCAATGTTCATCCTTCTCCAAGCTAGGCCCTTCATTTGTAAGCAAAACAAATGTATCCAATTTAGGCAGCATCATATTCTCATGAACATTAGAATCATTACCAAGAAACGAAAGTACCTGGTAATTTAGTTGGCGTGCACGAGCTCTAGTAATTGGTCCAGTATGTATAGCAGCAGGGGCTGTGGGTGTAACAATTGTATTGATGTCCTCATCATCCTCCCCATCTTGAAATGAAGTCGTCCTCGACGGAAGTTCATCTTCCTCACCCAAATAAGGCTTCAAATCTGCAATGTTAAAAGTGGGACTAACCCCAAAATCTGCAGGCAGCTCAAGTTTATATGCATTATCATTTATTTTCTCTAACACCTTAAAGGGACCATCAGCACGTGGCATTAACTTTGATTTGCGCAAATCAGGAAATCTATCCTTACGCAAATGTAACCAAACAAGATCTCCAGGTGCAAACACAACATGTTTTCTACCCTTATCTCCAGCAAGTTTATATTTAGCATTCATGCGCTCAATGTTTTCCTTAGTTAACTCATGCATTTTTAAAATCAATTCAGCATGTTGTTTAGCATCAAAATTAACCTTCTCTGAAAATGGAAGAGGCAACAAATCAATAGGTGCATGAGGTAGGAAACCATACACAACTTCAAAAGGGCACATCTTAGTAGTAGAATGCAATGAACGATTATAAGCAAATTCAATATGAGGCAAGCATTCCTCCCACATTTTCTTATTATTCTTCAAAACAGCCCTAAGCATAGTAGACAACGTTCTATTGACTACTTCAGTTTGTCCATCAGTTTGGGGGTGACAAGTAGTACTAAAAAGCAGTTTAGTCCCCAACTTAGCCCATAAACATCTCCAAAAGTGGCTAAGAAATTTAGTATCACGATCTGAAACAATAGTATTTGGCACACCATGCAAGCGAATAATTTCACGAAAGAACAAATCAGCAACATTAACAGCATCATCGCTTTTATGACATGGTATAAAGTGTGCCATTTTCGAGAATCTATCCACAACAACAAATATGCTATCCCTGCCCTTCTTTGTTCGAGGTAAACCTAAAACAAAGTCCATAGATATATCCTCCCAAGGAACACTAGGTACAGGCAAAGGCATATATAAACCATGAGGATTGAGTCGTGACTTAGCTTTTTGACATGTAGTGCATCGAGCAATAAAACGCTCAACATCCCGTCTCATCTTTGGCCAAAAGAAATGTGTAGCAAGTACGTCCTCCGTCTTCTTCACGCCAAAGTGTCCCATTAATCCTCCTCCATGCGCCTCCTGCAACAACAAAAGACGAACGGAGCTAGCTGGAATGCATAGCTTGTTAGCACGAAACACAAATCCATCGTTAACGACAAACTTGTTCCACATTCTTCCTTCTTTACAATTCTGCATTACATCTTTAAAATCAGCATCATGCACATATTGATCTTTGATGGTCTCCAAACCAAATATTTTGAAGTCAAGTTGTGAAAGCATAGTATAGCGACGAGACAATGCATCAGCAATAACATTTTCTTTTCCCTTCTTGTGTTTAATGACATAAGGGAAAGTCTCAATGAATTCAACCCATTTAGCATGTCTACGATTCAGTTTAGCTTGACTTTTAATATGTTTCAAAGATTCATGATCAGAATGTATAACAAATTCTTTGGGCCATAAATTGGATCTAAACTACGAAAAACTGTAAAATCTCACCGAGCAACCTGGAAATCTGATACCACTTGATAGAGGCAAAGGTGTCCCGTCTTTCGATGAGATGGTGGATTTCGCTTTGGTGGAAGTCGACTTTGACGATCCGACTACGAACGTGCGAGGACGTCGCGCCTTAGCAATCGCTAAACCAACTCCGAGAGGTTATTGACCACGCCGGAGCACGATCAACCTGACCACGAGGGTCTGTTTCCTGCGAGCAAACGAAGAACAAGCAAGAAACTGAGATTGCAATCTGGATATTGCGAATATAAGATGAAAGCTTTATTGATCAAGGTGGGGTTCTGTGACGCCTTTGTCTGGTCGTTGAACACAAACGAAGTACGCGACGTTGCAGCTATGGCGAACTTTTAATCTAAACAAAACCCAAAGTCTAAACGATGCCCTAAGGGCTGTATATATGGAGGAAGAGGGGGGGAATTTCGTGGCCCTTGGTGGAGGGGTCCGAAATCAACCCTATCTCTTGTTTCCCCACACATACGGACTCTAAAAATAGCCTATACTTATGTATTTCGAAATTACATGGGCCTGGCCCAATAATAAGGTGACGCAGCACCTAAAATAGCCTCGTGACGAAATTTATGAAGTGGCATCTTGTATATTTCGTCCAAGGCTTCATGCACCCATTATGGTGGCTTCAAAGTCCTGAAATCATCACTTGTAACTCCGTTCTTGTTTCCCTTGCGCATGCCATCATCTCCATGCTTGTTCTTGCTCCAATGTTCATCCTTCTCCAAGCTAGGCCCTTCATTTGTAAGCAAAACAAATGTATCCAATTTAGGCAGCATCATATTCTCATGAACATTAGAATCATTACCAAGAAACGAAAGTACCTGGTAATTTAGTTGGCGTGCACGAGCTCTAGTAATTGGTCCAGTATGTATAGCAGCAGGGGCTGTGGGTGTAACAATTGTATTGATGTCCTCATCAGAAACATGGCAACATTATTTATGGCCCAAAGAGTTTGTTATACATTCTGATCATGAATCTTTGAAACATATTAAAAGTCAAGCTAAACAGAATCGTAGACATGCTAAATGGGTTGAATTCATTGAGACTTTCCCTTATGTCATTAAACACAAGAAGGGAAAAGAAAATGTTATTGCTGATGCATTGTCTCGTCGCTATACTATGCTTTCACAACTTGACTTCAAAATATTTGGTTTGGAGACCATCAAAGATCAATATGTGCATGATGCTGATTTTAAAGATGTAATGCAGAATTGTAAAGAAGGAAGAATGTGGAACAAGTTTGTCGTTAACGATGGATTTGTGTTTCGTGCTAACAAGCTATGCATTCCAGCTAGCTCCGTTCGTCTTTTGTTGTTGCAGGAGGCGCATGGAGGAGGATTAATGGGACACTTTGGCGTGAAGAAGACGGAGGACGTACTTGCTACACATTTCTTTTGGCCAAAGATGAGACGGGATGTTGAGCGTTTTATTGCTCGATGCACTACATGTCAAAAAGCTAAGTCACGACTCAATCCTCATGGTTTATATATGCCTTTGCCTGTACCTAGTGTTCCTTGGGAGGATATATCTATGGACTTTGTTTTAGGTTTACCTCGAACAAAGAAGGGCAGGGATAGCATATTTGTTGTTGTGGATAGATTCTCGAAAATGGCACACTTTATACCATGTCATAAAAGCGATGATGCTGTTAATGTTGCTGATTTGTTCTTTCGTGAAATTATTCGCTTGCATGGTGTGCCAAATACTATTGTTTCAGATCGTGATACTAAATTTCTTAGCCACTTTTGGAGATGTTTATGGGCTAAGTTGGGGACTAAACTGCTTTTTAGTACTACTTGTCACCCCCAAACTGATGGACAAACTGAAGTAGTCAATAGAACGTTGTCTACTATGCTTAGGGCTGTTTTGAAGAATAATAAGAAAATGTGGGAGGAATGCTTGCCTCATATTGAATTTGCTTATAATCGTTCATTGCATTCTACTACTAAGATGTGCCCTTTTGAAGTTGTGTATGGTTTCCTACCTCATGCACCTATTGATTTGTTGCCTCTTCCATCTTCGGAGAAGGTTAATTTTGATGCTAAACAACGTGCTGAATTGATTTTAAAAATGCATGAGTTAACTAAGGAAAACATTGAGCGTATGAATGCTAAATATAAACTTGCTGGAGATAAGGATAGAAAACATGTTGTGTTTGCACCTGGAGATCTTGTTTGGTTACATTTGCGTAAGGATAGATTTCCTGATTTGCGCAAATCAAAGCTAATGCCACGTGCTCATGGTCCCTTTAAGGTGTTAGAGAAAATAAATGATAATGCATATAAACTTGAGTTGCCTGCAGATTTTGGGGTTAGTCCCACTTTTAACATTGCAGATTTGAAGCCTTATTTGGGTGAGGAAGATGAACTTCTGTCGAGGACGACTTCATTTCAAGAAGGGGAGGATGATGAGGACATCAATACAATTGTTACACCCACAGCCCCTGCTGCTATACATACTGGACCAATTAATAGAGCTCGTGCACGCCAACTAAATTACCAGGTACTTTCGTTTCTTGGTAATGATTCTAGTGTTCATGAGAATATGATGCTGCCTAAATTGGATACATTTGTTTTGCTTACAAATGAAGGGCCTAGCTTGGAGAAGGATGAACATTGGAGCAAGAACAAGCATGGAGATGATGGCATGCGCAAGGGAAACAAGAACGAAGTTACAAGTGATGATTTCAGGACTTTGAAGCCACCATAATGGGTGCATGAAGCCTTGGACGAAATATACAAGATGCCACTTCATAAATTTCGTCCCGAGGCTATTTTAGGTGCTGCGTCACCTTATTATTGGGCCAGGCCCATGTAATTTCGAAATACATAAGTATAGGCTATTTTTAGAGTCCGTATGTGTGGGGAAACAAGAGACAGGGTTGATTTCGGACCCCTCCACCAAGGGCCACGAAATTCCCCCCCCCCTCTTCCTCCATATATACAGCCCTTAGGGCATCGTTTAGACTTTGGGTTTTGTTTAGATTAAAAGTTCGCCATAGCTGCAACTTCGCGTACTTCGTTTGTGTTCAACGACCAGACAAAGGCGTCACAGAACCCCACCTTGAACAATAAAGCTTTCATCTTATATTCGCAATATCCAGATTGCAATCTTAGTTTCTTGCTTGTTCTTCGTTTGCTCGCAGGAAACAGACCCTCGTGGTCAGGTTGATCGTGCTCCGGCGTGGTCAATAACCTCTCGGAGTTGGTTTAGCGATTGCTAAGACGCGACGTCCTCGCACGTTCGTAGTCGGATCGTCAAAGTCGACTTCCACCAAAGCGATATCCATCATCTCATCGAAAAATCGGGACCCTCGCCTCTATCACTTGTGTGCCCTGTTGATGCCATGGAAGAAGAAGAACGCTGTGCAGGCCCCGCAGGTGCGCTCTTGGCAGATAATGGTGGTTGTGCCTGTTTTCTTGTATCACGGCTGGAGGTGGCACCGGATGGAGGTGCTGGTGCAGTTGAAGTAGAAGATGCACGTGGTGTCCATGATGAAGGTCGGCCTGCAGAAAAGTTAGTTCGCCCCAATGCTTGTCGATCCTGCACTTCACGTTCAGCTTTACAAGCAAGATGGAATAAACGAGTGATATTAGTATACTCCTTATAGTCTAGAATGGTCTGAATCTCTCTATTTAATCCACCCAGAAAACGTGCAAGCATAGCTTCATTCTCCTCAACAATACCACATCTAATCATGCCAGTTTGTAATTCCTGATAATATTCTTCTACAGAGTTTTTCCCTTGTCTTAAACGCTGCAATTTTTGAAGCAATTCACGTTGATAATATGGTGGAACCCAACGCGTACGCATAGCAGTTTTCAAAGCAGCCCAAGTAGTTGGAATAGGATATAATCTACAATGTTCAGACCACCATACACATGCAAAACTAGTGAAAGCACAAACAGCAGCAGCAACTCGTCTCTCCTCAGGATATTGTAAACATGTAAATCATTGTTCAGTTTCTAACTCCCAAGTAAGATATATATCAGGAACATATCTACCCTCAAATGGTGGAATATTCAATTTCAGTTTAGGAATATGGACATCATCTCGTACCTGAGGTGGTGGTGCAGGCCTACCATTACGAATATATACCTGAGGTCGACCTGCTGGTGGTGGTACAGGTGGCTACACGTAGTGTTGATTTTGATCAACCTCATCCTCATAATCTCCCACATAATCATCCTCCTCCGCATCAGCAGCAGGAGCCACAGAAGTATCAACAGCTGCACCAACAGTTTGGCCAAACGCAAGAGGAACACGGCTTGCTCGGCGGAGGTCTGCTTCGCGACGTGGAGGTAGTCGTTGTTGTTGTTGTTGGAGAGGTGCGTTAGGTGCAGCGGGTGGTGGTGGTGGAAGACGCGCGAGCAATTCATTAAACTTGTTATCGAGCTTTGTTTCGAACGTCTTCTCAAGGCCAGTGATCTTCTCCATGGCCTCTTCAAAATTGTTCAGCACATCTTGCACCTGTTCAGTCATCATTTGCTGAAACTTATCATGAAGCTCCTTGTTCGATAAATTCTCCCAGTCAATCTCGTCGGCTTGTGATCCTGGCATGGTTAGCAGCAATAGAAACACACAAGAATATGATCCTACAGACTACGAACAAGTGGTGGTGGTGGGTGTCACAAATCCGTCAAGCAAATCTCAAATTCTTACCAGTTCTTACCCAGCAGCAGGCGGTGATCCGCAACCGTTGTAGTCAAAAACTCTCAAAGCTTGGATAGAGCGATTACCAGGGAGAGTCAAACGCACGACGTAGATGTATGTGGAGCTGGGAAGGCTTATAATATGGTAGCAAAAAGGGTCAGCAATAATCAATTCAGAGATGCAAAGTTGAATAAACGCTCAACGACGGTACTCTGCTGGTCCTAGGCTAGACTGTGCTAGAGACGCGAGCCTAGAACACTAACAAAATCACGGCGCGACACGTAAACAAGGGAAAAGCACACTCTGAATTTTTTTTTCCGCTCTTTTTTCTTTTTTTTTTGCGCTCTTTTTTTTGCGCTGCTTTTTTTTTGCGAAAAATCACTATAATGGCGAGTGTCTCAAAACTCTTCCTAGCTCAAACTGACAGGATGGGCACGAAATTTTTTCGACCAATTTTTTTTTTCGACTGCCCGGACCCAAAAACTGGAAACGGGTCAAAAAAACTTCCTATAATGGCACCTGTCTCAAAACACTCAGAAACACCTAAAAATAGGATAGCCAGATTTTTTTTTGAAAAATGTGTTTTCGAAAATTTTTGGGCCTAAACGGAGCGTGGCTACCCGACTCTTTTTTTTTTCCGAAACCTACTCCGGCAAGGAAACACGAATCGGAATCTAGATGGATCCCGAAAACAAACCTAATAAGCAAAGAACTCGGATTGGTGGTGGATATATGGTGGTGGTATATGGCAGCGGTGGTGGTAGCGGTGGTAGTATATGGATATGGATCGGTGGTGGTATATGGACACGGATTGGTGGTGGTATATGGATACGGATTCGGTGCGGTGGTGGTAGATGGCAGGGGCGATGATGATGGTGCGGCGGCGGCGTGACAACTTATGACCAGAACTCCAAACTCTAAAAGACTAGACTCTAAGACCACCAACTAGACACGACGATGCAACCGCAAATTCAACAAAGCAAAACCCTAAAAAGATTATGCAAGGCTCAGATTGGTTCGGATATGATGAACTAACCCTAATTTTTTTTGTGGCTTTTTCGTGGACTATAGGTATGAAGAACAGACTCGATCTAAACTACGAAAAACTGTAAAATCTCACCGAGCAACCTGGAAATCTGATACCACTTGATAGAGGCGGAGGTGTCCCGTCTTTCGATGAGATGGTGGATTTCGCTTTGGTGGAAGTCGACTTTGACGATCTGACTACGAACGTGCGAGGACGTCGCGCCTTAGCAATCGCTAAACCAACTCCGAGAGGTTATTGACCACGCCGGAGCACGATCAACCTGACCACGAGGGTCTGTTTCCTGCGAGCAAACGAAGAACAAGCAAGAAACTAAGATTGCAATCTGGATATTGCGAATATAAGATGAAAGCTTTATTGATCAAGGTGGGGTTCTGTGACGCCTTTGTCTGGTCGTTGAACACAAACGAAGTACGCGAAGTTGCAGCTATGGCGAACTTTTAATCTAAACAAAACCCAAAATCTAAACGATGCCCTAAGGGCTGTATATATGGAGGAAGAGGGGGGAATTTCGTGGCCCTTGGTGGAGGGGTCCGAAATCAACCCTATCTCTTGTTTCCCCACACATACGGACTCTAAAAATAGCCTATACTTATGTATTTCGAAATTACATGGGCCTGGCCCAATAATAAGGTAACGCAGCACCTAAAATAGCCTCGGGACGAAATTTATGAAGTGGCATCTTGTATATTTCGTCCAAGGCTTCATGCACCCATTATGGTGGCTTCAAAGTCCTGAAATCATCACTTGTAACTCCGTTCTTGTTCCCCTTGCGCATGCCATCATCTCCATGCTTGTTCTTGCTCCAATGTTCATCCTTCTCCAAGCTAGGCCCTTCATTTGTAAGCAAAACAAATGTATCCAATTTAGGCAGCATCATATTCTCATGAACATTAGAATCATTACCAAGAAACGAAAGTACTTGGTAATTTAGTTGGCGTGCACGAGCTCTAGTAATTGGTCCAGTATGTATAGCAGCAGGGGCTGTGGGTGTAACAATTGTATTGATGTCCTCATCACTATGGGAGAGGAAGTAGCCAAGTTATTGGAGGCCGGATTCATTAGAGAAATAAAACACCCGGACTGGCTAGCAAACCTGGTGATGGTACCAAAGAAGGACAAATCCTGGCGCCTATGTGTCGATTTCAAGGTCCTCAACAAGGCTTGCCCAAAGGATCCCTTCCCCCCCTCCCCCGCATTGATCAAATTATCGATGCTACCGCAGGACACAAGTCATTGTGTTTCCTCGACGCATACTCCGGCTACCACCAAATCAAGATGGCAGAGTCCGACCAAGCCGCAACGACATATATCACACCATACAACCCCTTCTGTTTCAACACAATACCTTTTGGGCTCGAAAACGCCGGCGCAACATATCAGCGCATGATTCAGACATGTCTGGAGAAACAGATCGGCAAAACAGTAGAAGCATACATAGATGATGTGGTCGTCAAAACCAAACACGTCGACTCTCTAATAGACGACTTGAGGCTCACATTCGACAACCTCCGAACATACGACATCAAGCTCAATCCGAAAAAATGCGTTTTTGGCGTACCAGCCAGAAAGCTCCTGGGTTTCATTGTCTCCAGTAGAGGAATTTAAGCTAATCCGGCCAAAATCCAAGCTCTGCCATAGTTGGCTATCCCAACGGACCTCAAACAAATCCAGAAATTAACTGGATGTGTGGCGGCTCTAAGTCGCTTTATCTCCCGCTTAGGAGAAAAGGCATTACCCCTTTATCGCCTCCTTTGGCGCACCGAACACTTCGAGTGGACGGACGCTGCCACAGCCAGATTGGAAGAAATAAAAGCCATACTGACAACCAACCCATCCTGGCCGCGCCAAACATCGACAAACCAATGCTGTTGTACATTGCGGCAACTCATCAGGTTGTAAGCGCAGTGCTCGTCGTCGAACGAGAAGCGGACGGACATAAATTCCCTCTTCAAAAGCCGGTATATTATGTATCCACTGTCCTCACTCCATGCAAATCACGATACCCACATTATCAAAAGATAGCCTATGCGGTATTCATGGCATCCCGGAAGCTGCGACACTACTTTCAAGAGTGTTCGATTACAGTAGCCTCAGAAGTGCCACTTAATGATATTATAAACAACCGCGACGCCACGGGCCGGATTGCCAAATGGGCCATTGATCTCCTCCCGTTCGACATAACATACAAACCTCGACGAGCCATTAAATCACAAGTATTGGCCGACTTTGTCGCCGAATGGACGGAAGCCAAACTCCCTAAAGAGTACGACGCATACTCCAATTGGATCATGCACTTCGACGGCTCCAAAATGCTGGCTGGTCTGGGGCTGGCGTCGTCCTGACGTCCCCAACCAAAGATACAGTTCAATACGTACTACAGATACTGTATACAGACTCCAAAAATGCAGCCGAATACGAAGCCATGTTACATGGTCTTCGGATGGCAGTTTCCATGGGCATTCAATGCCTGGAGGTGCGTGGGGATTCGAACCTCGCAATATCCCAAATAAATGGAGACTTCGATGCCAAGGATCCGAAGATGGCGGCCTATCAAAATGCCGTCCTAAAGATGTCAGATCGGTTCGAGGGGTCAAATTTCACCATGTGGCTCGGGAAAACAATCAGGCGGCGGATATCCTTGCCCGCATCGGCGCAAAACGCGATGCGGCCCCCCCAACATCTTTTTGGAGAGGTTGTTTAAGCCATCCGTGGTATGGGAAGGGGACACTGGTAACAATAGTCCAGACCCGGCCAAAATGCTCGATACGGAACACTCTGACATAATCGGAGGCTCTTCCACCGAAATAACACCTTCAGCCCACGTAATAATGGCCATCATCGCCCCGTGGACAGAACCATTCCTGGCCTACCTAACTAGGCAGGAACTTCCCGAGGACCAAAATGAGGCACGCTGCATAGTGCGGCGATCAAAAGCCTACAGGGTCCACGAGGGAGAGCTGTATAAAAAAAGCACTACCGGAGTCCTTCAAAGGTGCATCTCCGAAGAGGAAGGGTGGAAGCTTTCGGCAGAAATTCACGCCGGACTCGGCGGCCACCACGCCGCAGCCCGGGCCCTTGTAAGAAAGGCCTTCCGCACAGGTTTTTATTGGCTGACGGCCCGGGCAGACGCACATGACTTGGTCCAACGCTGCGTCGGTTGCCAGCTTTTGGCAAACCAAAGCCACATGCCACCCACCGCCCTCCAAACAATCCCCATTACCTGGCCCTTCGCGGTCTGGGGGCTTGACATGGTTGGACCCCTTAAAGGGGGAACCCATAAGAAAAAAATACTTACTGGTCATGGTGGATAAATTCACCAAATGGATAGAAGCCAAAACTGTTAAAACAGCCGAATCCGGACCGGTGATAGACTTCATATCCGGGGTTGTACACCATTATGGCGTACCCCACAGCATCATCACTGACAACGGCATGAACTTCACGGCCGACGAGGTAAAACTCTGGTGCAGCAACATGGGCATCAAGCTCGATTATGCTTCCATCTATCACCCACAAACCAACGGCCAAGTTGAGCGAGGAAATGGTCTTATCATGAGCGGCATCAAACCCAGATTAGTGCGGTCCTTAAAGGAGTCTAACACGCACCGGGTAGAGGAGCTCGACTCTGTACTCTAGGGGCTGTGGACCACGCCAAATCGTACTACCGGATATACACCCTTCTTTATGGTGTACGGCGCAGAGGCAGTTCTGCCCTGCGACATAATTCATGACTCACCTCGAGTGCGCATGTACGAAGAAAGAGAAGACGAGCTCGATCGGCAGGACAGTCTGGACACCCTGGAGGAGGAGCGCGATGTGGCAAAAGCCCGTTCCGCTTTCTATCAGCAACAGGCTCGCAGATACCAAAGCAGAGAAGTACGGGCCAAAACTTATAATGTTGGCGAGTTAGTTCTATGCCTGTCGGAGAAGAAAAAGACCAAGCTCGAGCCCAAATGGGAAGGTCCCTTCATTATTGACCAAGTTCTGACCGGTGGAGCGTACCGTCTGCGGGATGCATCGAATAATCGACTTGAGCCGAACCCATGGAACGCAGCCAGGCTCCAAAGATTCTACGCCTAGCGCAGGACTCTATGTTCGTCTCCTTCCTCTGTCCATTTTTTGCATATACATTATCTGACTTTTTTTCTCTTTCTTTCTTTCTTTTATTCCTTCTCGAGGCCTTCAAGGGCCAACTTGTGCCTCACTTGCACACTATAGACGCGCTAACCGCGCTCATTATACCTGGGGGCTTCTTACACATAATCTTAATTATTTATCTGGGCTTCATGCCCCGCACATGTGTTATTCTTCCGCATGTACCTTTTCTTCGCCATTATATGCATCGATATGACTTAAGTTTTGGCCAAGCTGGGTTGCCTAGCTCTCGTATTTATGCCCTACGTTCCCGTTAATTCGGCTAGGGCATAAGGGGAGCACCTCTGCTATTGTTACTGCCGGGTCAGCCGGATGTGTACCTCAGACTGGGTGAAGCCGAAATCTAGCGTTCTTAAGGAATATTCGGTCGGTGAACAAAAGATGATTTTTATTCATTTTCCATATATGCCCCCAGATGTTTTTGCCTGCGTCTCCTCTCGCAGTCCGGACATGCACTTTAGGGCATGCGTACCCAGGGAAAGGAACCCCTAACGAAACTATTCTCCCTGGAAGATGTTTCTTACTACCCATGTAATATAACATAACTAGTTGGGTACTTGTCTGTTCAAGCACTAATGACCCCTACGCCTGGTTTCCACGCATACCCTGGTTCTTATATAACTGAGCGGGTATTCGGACACACTCCGGACTATCGGGTCCCGAGGTTGAAGCGAAAAGGTCCGCCATGACAAATGATTTACAATCCGGCTAGAAGGCATTATACATATCACTTTAATTGCATAGTCATGTAGACTGACTAAATTCCTCTTCTATACCATCCAACAGGCTGTCTAGCCTACAATCCTATTGGGAATACTTTGCGGCTAATTCTACTTGCCCATACACTAAGCTAACGGGGATCTCTTTCCCATTGGGCCCCACAGGTCCGACCTCGGCCATGTGGTTTGGGTCAGCCTTGGTATACCGCATCTTCACCATGGCCCAGGCTTCCCTGGCACCTTGACGGCAGGCCGATATCTTCCATAACCGGAAGCGCCACCGTGCTCCCTTGAGCTTCTCCGCAAGCTCTCCAATGCCTTCTGGCAAGGAGACGGATGGCCACAAGGCCTGGGCAATACCTTGCATCACCCGCCGAACTTGTTCGTGCAGTTGTGAAACCTCGGGTAGAAGATCACCCGCAGACCTGGGCATCTCCTCCGCGAGACGACCCGTCAGCATAGCTGCAGATATAACTCTGTTAGCCGGCTTCTCCACCCCCCTTTTAAGGGTTCGTTCAAGCACTTACTGAAAATGCCGCGTCGAAGCCGCTTATTCTCCTTCTCGGAGTCCGCAAGCTGGGCTCGAACATCTTTCAGTTCCACGCTCAGCTTGGTATTGGCGTCTTGGAGATTGTTTTTCTCCCGCCTGACCTCAGTCAGCACACGTTCGCCAGCCTTTAGCTGTCGTACGACATGCTGGTCCTCCGGATTCTCTCTGGATTCATCTGCAACATTTATTGTTAGATCTGCAGCCACGCCGCATGCTATTTGGTACCCATCATTCTTTGAAACAAATGTTACTAGCTGGGGACATTTTAGGTTCCTTCAATGCGGCAACGGCGGCCTGAAGTTGGGTCTTGCATTCCTCCAACTCCTGTGACAGTCGAGTATTCTTCTCTGTAAGAACCTGCACAATAGATGATCCTTAAATCAGTTCTGCTAACTGTTTCAAGTCTCAGGGGCTACTGATACACATAATCGTCAGATTTTCTTACCCGTACATCCCTTACATACTGGTCCGTGGCTCTGGCTAGACCATTTTGAGCAACACGGAGGTACGCGTCTCCAGAATTGAAGGCATCAAATGCCTCTGGTGAGAAGCAAGCGTCACGGAGTACGGCCTGGCGACGCCTATTATTCATGGCGCTCTCCACTTCTGAATTTGTAGTGGATAGTCTATCCGCATCCTCTGTAGGGGGAGTATCCGGCGTCCGCCCCATGTCGGCTTCCGCCTCTATGTCCGGTCCTGGAGCCCAACTGGTGGAAGCATGATCGGCAGCCTCACCGGACATATTCCAGCGAGTGTTTTTTCTGTTAAAGAAACATGGACGTCCTTACATTTTGAGAAAGACGACAACCACGGAGCGGGGTTTTTGTCATACCTCTGCACCGACGTCTCCGTCCTGACCACCTTCCTTTTCGGCCTACCCGGCCTCGGTGCCTCTTGTTGGCGAGTTGCTGCGGCTTCGGCACGACGTTCTGAATGCCTTCCCTGTAAAACACCATATGTATATGGTAGGTGAAGTATCTAAAAGGGGATCCTAGTTTTTGGAGTTGGGATTTTGGTTTTTCTTACGAGCGACGCAGGGAGCAGTCCGGGATAGTCGGCCGTAATGGCCTCCATGGCATCATCACAGCTCAACTGATAGAACTGCCGGTCTATCAGCTTCACGAATATGTCCGGATCTTCTTTGAGTCCGGGACCGAGGGTCCGGTCGGAGTCCTCTGGTTGTGGGGACGGGCTGTTGACCTCCCTTATGGCTTTTCGCAGTTCCTGCCGTAAAATGGCAAGGTGAGTACCTACGACAAAGAATGTGGGAAGAATGGGAGTAAGGAGATATAACTCACCCTGCTTGGTCGGTTGCACATGGAGAATCCATCCCGTGGCTTGATGCGGATGAACTCCTCTTCCTCTCCCTTGAATAGCTCGGACATGATTTTTGCTAAAGCAACAGCGTTGTCCGAACCCTTACGCCCACAACGGGTGGCATCATCTTCCCCGTTAAAACACCACAGGGGGTGCCCTCGATATTGAAGTGGCTGCACTCCCCGCATTATGCATATTGACATAACCTCGATTACTGTCAATCCTGATTGAGCCAGCGCTTTAATCCGGTTCATCAGGTAAAGGACTTCTCCGTTGTCTTCCTCCTGGGGGCTCCGTGGGCGCCAGCTTCGGCATTTCTTCAGAGGAGCATTGTTGAACTCAGGAAGACCTCGCCGAACAGGGTCCAGAAGGGGGACGTCCTCCATATAAAACCATTCCGAAGGACAGTCCTCGGACGTCTTCTTCAGAGTACCGGACAGGTATCCGGTTTCGGCGATGCGCCATATTTCGGCTCCACCCACTTGATAAAGTGACCCCTCCTGTGTGCGGGGGACGAGGCAAAATAACCTTTTCCACAACTCGAAATGAGCCTCGCAGCCCAGGAATAACTCGCAGAGGGCAACATAGCCGGCGATGTGTAATATGGAAGCAGGGGTGAAATTATGCAGTTGGAGGCCGTAAAACTCCAGGAGCCCACGGAGGAACGGATGAATTGGAAATCCGAGTCCCCTTAATAAGTAAGGAACAATGCATACCCGCTCCCCCGTAGAGGGACTGGGGAAGCTCTCCGCTTGCTCCCCGCCATTGTAGGTGGCGAGCCCGGCTCGGACGGGAACCATATACGCTGGAGGGAGAAATCCCTTAGTCTGCAATAATCGACTGTGTGGGACAGAACACCTCTCCCAATCACCGGGCTTAGGGCTATGGGGGCGGGAGGAGGAGCTGCGGTTGTCGGCCATGCTGGAGTGGATTTTTCCGAAGCGCGCTCCGATGGATTCTCGCTGGGGGAGGATGATATGGATTGGATCTAAGAATCCCCATCCCTTTAATAGACAATTTATTTATCTGGCTAGGGGGGCGAATGTAAAAATGCCCTGGCTCCTCGCATTCATTCGACGCGTGGAAGATAGCCCTTATTGGGCGCAGAAGCCAAGAGGACCAACATTTATGCGGCCGGACACTGCTTAACAAACATTCTAAATCTGGAGAAGAACCCGCCTTGCAATGCCGAAGACAATACTACATGTCGGACTTGACGTCATTGAAGCCTGGTTCGGGGGCTACTGAGGGAGTCCTGGATTAGGGGGTCTCCGGACACCCGGACTATATCCTTTGGCCGGACTGTTGGACTATGAAGATACAAGATTGAAGACTTCGTCCCGTGTTCGGATGGGATTTTCCTTGGCGTGGAAGGCAAGCAAGGCAATACGGATATGTATATCTCCTCCTTTGTAACCGACCTTGTGTAACCCTAGCCCCCTCCGGTGTCTATATAAACCGAAGGGTTTTAGTCCGTAGGACAACAGACAATCATACCATAGGCTAGCTTCTAGGGTTTGGCCTCTCTGATCTCGTGGTAGATCAACTCTTATACTACTCGTATTATCAAGAATAATCAAGCAAGACGTAGGGTTTTACCTCCATTAAGAGGGCCCGAACCTGGGTAAAACATCGTGTCCCCTGCCTCTTGTTACCATCCGCCTAGACGCACAGTTCGGACCCCCTACCCGAGATCTGCCGGTTTTGACACCGACAGCTCCAATGCCCCCAAGGCAGAACCAAGACCACCACCACCAAAGAGAAGGAACCCGCCATGGGTATGGATGAGATACCACTTGCTGAGTTCATCGCTAGGAGGAAGATCAATCCATATGGGAACCCTCATGCCAACTTTAGAGGGAATGAGCTATTCTAGACCAAGCAACAGAATCTCATCTATCTAGATGTCATCAAGGCTAAGCCAAACACCTATGTGGAGGTGAAGTGGATCAACATGCATCACATGAGGCAAGAGAAGCATCAGGAATACTTTGGTGAGTCTTTAGACATCGTGGAGAAGTTTTGCATTGAGCATATCATCTCATTCCACAAAGACTTTGATCCTAAGATCATTGCTCAGTTCTTTGCCTCAGTGCATTTTCATCCCAATCAGGACAGGACCATGACTTGGATGACCAATGTTCGGCAGCTGACTGCTACTTGGAAGGAATTCATGACTTTGCTTGGGGTTCCGGATGAGGGGCTCGCCACACCCCAAGGTGTTCGCCCTCATGCCAATTCCGAGTCTGCAAACAAGAATAAGCTTTTGCCCTTCTATGTGGAGAAGAAGCTCTCCAATAACAAGATAACTTGGGTACTCAACTCCTTTCTCGACATCATGCACCGGATCTTCCGCAACACTCTCTTCCCACGCATTGGGGACAAGGACAAGGTGCATGCCTATCTTGTGGATATGATGCTCCTGTGGGCAGACGCTCGCAGCTCTCAGACACTACCACTTGATGTCTCACATGTCATGTGGAATGAGCTTCGGTTTGCGGTCTACAACCGCAAGGTCCCCATCTATGGACCTTATCTGTTTCAGTTGATCTCAGCAACTTGGGAGCAGCTCTACCCTCAGGATGATTTTGAGGCCCCTAGTTGGATCCGGCATGAGCCCATAAACCTCCGTATCAAGACTCAGTGGGCCAACACTACCTCTCGTGCTGATGTCGCGGCTAACATGGACGTGGGTGCAGATGAGCATGAGGAGGAGGCAGCAGACGAGGACAGCTACGAGGGTTACACCCCTCCCACTTCTGAGCCATCTTGGGCTAAGCGACTGAATAACAAGTTGAAGATGTTGTTTGATATGCAGGCAAAGGGGCATTAAAAGACCCATGTGGCTTCCAAGGAGACTCGCCGCCGCGACAAGCGGATTTTCAGGACCTTCGGCGAGAACATCTCCAGCGGGTCAGAGGAGGACGTCACCCCAGAGGTAGAATGGATCGCCAAGCAGGGCTATCACTGGTCAGAGTCTGAGGAAGAGTCTGTCCCAGCTGCCAAGTCTCACGGGGAGCGTGCGAGTGACTACTCAGCTTGAGCCACCATTCTGTTGTAGGTGTCCTCTCTGCCTTTTTGGCGTCTCGATGCCAAAGGGGGATAGAATGTAGGATTTGCGAGTTGTGTCATGTTTGGGTCAGTTGAACTTCATTTATGTCGTTTGCTTTGGTTTGCTTTGGTTTGTGCTTGCGAGTCCTTCTACGATATGGTGTAAGACATATGCACTTTATCGTACCATAGTGAGCTTATTCTATTGTGCTTATTTCATTATGCTCTTTCCTATCTTGCTTAGTTTTAGCCCTATTGCAAGATATGCCATGTCTATAAAATATAGGGGGAGTGTTGATCCTAGTATGTGTGACGTGCAGTCCAAAGCACTCATCAAGATAGCACACATCTAGGGGGAGCCCGTCTATATTTTAGAGACTTGGGGTTTGCCCTTGCTATTTGCATTATACTCTTGTGCAAATCCCGTGTTGTCATCAATCCACCAAAAAGGGGGAGATTGTAAGGGCATTTTATCCCTTAGTTGGTTTTGGTGATTGATGACAATACTTTTGCGGACTGATCATGTGCATCGAATATTTCAGATATATATTGACTAAGGCACAAGATGATTGGGTTCCCCTCAAAGGTTATGGAAGACGACATTTATCTTTGTTTCTTTTCGGTGGTATTGAGTCGTAGGGAAGCCATACTATTAAGAGGGGGTCCGCGTTGGAAAGGGTGGGAGGATTCATCACGTACACATCTTCCTGTGTTCCTCCTTTTTTCTAGCCTTTGGAGCATCCCATGTTCTCCTTGTCTCTGCAAATATTGCTCGTGCTTGCTGAACTAGGGCGTGCGGTAGTACTGCTCCTTAGAGCGGTAGTACCGCTGGCCCTTGCGGTAGTACCATCCTCTAGTGCGGTAGTACTGCAAGTGCCGATGGTAGTACCACTTCCTGGCAAGAGGTAGTACTGTGGTCGGAGTCTAGATATTGTCACCTTCTCCCTAGTGGGTGACACCCAGCATGGTAGTACCGTGCTCTAGGACGGTAGTACCATGGTATCTGGCTTAGTTCCGCAAGTATGCGGCAGTAAGGGGCGGATGAAATTTTTTTCATCCGCGCCTAGCGCGGTAGTACCACTCCTGGCTTACGGTACTACCATATCGGGTTTTTGCATCGACTCTAACTCAGCGGAAGTAGCCACGGATGTAATTTATTATATCCGTGCCTTCCCACATCTGGTCAGTCCCTGCCTTGCGGTAGTACCGCAAGGGGGCACGGTAGTACCGTGCCAGTAGTACTGCCGCCCTCTACCGTAGTGCTTTTTGGGCTGGTCAGGTGTAACACCCCGGATGTAACTTTCCCAATTTGTACTCCAACTCTTGCCGTTTCGGGCGTTAAGTTATATTTATTTCTTGGGTTCGGGTTTTTGTCTCCGTGTGTTGTTTTCTTTGTCATGCATCTCATATCATGTCATCATGTGCATTGCATTTGCATACGTGTTCATCTCATGCATTCGAGCATTTTCCCCGTTGTCCGTTTTGCACTCCGGCGCTTCGTTCTCCTCCGGTGGTCACTTCTAGCTTTCTTTCGTGTGTGAGGATTAAACATTTCCGGATTGGACCAAGACTTGCCAAGCGGCCTTGGTATACTACCGGTAGACCGCCTGTCAAGTTTCGTGTCATTTGGACTTCGTTTGATACCCCAACGGTTAACCAAGGGACCGAAAAGGTCTCATGTGTGTTGCAGCCCAACACCCCTAAAATTTGGCCCAAAACCCACCAAACTCTGCTCCATGTCCTAGAGCGTTTGATCACGATCGCATGGCCGAAAACCACACCTCATTTGGACTCTCCTAACTCCACTTATGCCTATAAATACACCCCCCTTCGTTTTCGGATCTCTCTCTCCCCGAAACCCTAGTCTAAAAAAAAACAGATCACCGCATCGACGGACATGTCCGGAGCCTAGCCGGACACGTCCGCCGCGCCCCCTCAGCGAACCGCCGCTCGCCACGTGGCAGAGCCACCTCGCCGCCGCCGTCGGACCCGAGGCCCAGTTCCGGCCCCCGACTCCGCCGCCGCGGCCCACTCGCCGACCCCGCCGCCCGCGCCCGCCGTCCGCCACCGGAGCCGGCCTCCTCCGGCAGCCGCTCTGGTCGCCGTCAGCCGCCTCGTCCATGGGTCCCCGCCGTCGCCGCCACCGGGCCGCACGCCGCCCTGGGCC
>NC_041386.1:314435247-314481456 GCF_002162155.2 Triticum dicoccoides | reverse complement strand
CCGACCCCGCCGCCGCATCGTCGCCGTCTCGCCGGCCGGCCGAGGCCCGGCGAGCTCCCCTGCCTCCGGATCCGGTCACCTCCCTCCTCTCTGGCAGCGATTCCGGCGAGATCCACCGCCTCGGTTCGCGTGCACCCGACTGCTACAGTACCCCGCGGAGAAACCCTAGATCTGTTCTTGAGGGTTGACTTTTTCCCTCTCCCTCTAATTTTTCGAGCAAACTTTGACCGGCCGTATCTCCGCATCCGTAGCTCCGTTTTGGGCATATAACATATCAGAATGTTCGCCTCGACGAGTACATCATTTCGTTCCATTGCATTATTTTCATTTGAGTTTATCTTGATGCCCGAAATGCTGTTAGAAGAGGGCTTCATGAGTTAATTGTCAGATCTGCTAGTTCATCTTAGACTTTTGTCATTTTTGCCATGATTTTTGTGTGCATGATATGCCTGTGAGTCCTTCATATGTTTTGTTAAGCATTTTGTCTTCTTTCCATAGGTGCAACCCATGCATTTTTAGGATGTGTGTGGTGACTTGTACAAGCTTGCAAAGTGAGGCACCCGGTAGATCTGTTTTCAGAGACTTAGTTGTTTTCACTAAGTCTGGGATTATTTAGTTCATGATGCCATATGTTCAGCTTGTTTCCTAGTGATCCGTGCCTCTTTTGAGGATGATCAGTAAAGGAGTTTTGTTAATCATGTTATGCTTTATCCATCGATGTCTTTGTTTGCAATTTTGGAGCATCCTAGCTTGAGTCAATCAAGCTCTACTTTTGCTTCGTGGTGAATCTGGGCAGATCGTCAACTCGTTTGCGATTTTGCCGATGTTATTGTAGTTGATCCGTGCATGGTATGCCATTGTTCTTGCCATGCCTAGCTTGTATTTTGTGCTTTCTTTATGGATGTATGCTTGCCTTGCCATGACTTGCACCGTAGTGAGTGCATCGAGCTCGTTTACTTGCCTTCGTGAGTTAACTTTCAGCATGTCTCAGTTTTCACTAAGTCTGAAAACTGATTGTGTTTTAGCTGTGTTCGTGTGCCCGTTAGTATATTTTGTGATCCCTTTTGGCCCCAGGTCACTTAGGGACTTTTGTTAATCTTGTTGAGTAGCTCCATGCCATGTTCTTATTTATCTTAATCAGGTGATGTATCATGTTGATTTGCTGCTCCGAAGAGGGCTTCGTGATCTGAAATTTCAGACAAGTGTTAATTTCACTAAGTCTGGAGTCTGTTTTGCATTTGCGTTTTTGCCATGCTTGTTTGAACCTCATAATGGATGAATTGGCCGTGGCTCAGTGCTAGTCTTTTATTAAGCATCTTGTGTGCATCCCTGCCATGTATTTTGTTGTCATGTTTGGTGGCTGTAGCATGTTCATTTCGTTGCATTTAGATGCCTACTTGCTGTAAATCACAAACCGGTGTCATATCTTAAAACGCTTGCCATTTCCAAACCGTAACTCCGATTCCGGTGATCTTTATATCGTTTTCAAGCGATTTCATCTCGTCTTTCCAGTGGCACACTTGGAATTCCAAGTTGACGCCAGGTTCATGCATTTCCTGTCATATCTCGCATTTTGCATCCCGCATCGCATCCCGCATAGCATATCGTCATTTCATCATATTGCTTGGTCTTGCACGTGGTTGATTGTATCCTTGTTGCTTGTTTGTCTTGTTGGGTAGAGCCGGGAGACGAGTTCGCTACCGAGGAGCCCGTTGAGTTTGCTTGTGAGGATCCAGTCAACTCTGACAACTGTGCAGGCAAGATGATCATACCCTCGAAATCACTACTATCTTTGCTATGCTAGTTTGCTCGCTCTTGCTATGCCAATGCTACGATGCCTACCTTTTGCTTGTCAGCCTCCCAATTGCCATGTTGAACCTCTAACCCACCATTGTCCTAGCAAACCGTTGATTGGCTATGTTACCGCTTTGCTCAGCCCCTCTTATAGCGTTGCTAGTTGCAGGTGAAGATTGGAGGCCGTTCCTTGTTGGAACATCATTTATTTACTTATTGGGATATCATTATATTGCCATGCTATCTTAATGCATCTATATACTTGGTAAAGGGTGGAAGGCTCGGCCCCTCGCCTAGTGTTTTGTTCCACTCTTGCCGCTCTAGTTTCCGTCATATCGGTGTTATGTTCCCGGATTTTGCGTTCCTTACGCGGTTGGGTTATAATGGGAACCCCTTGATATCTCGTCTTGATTAAAGCTTGTCCAGCAATGCCCAACCTTGGTTTTACCATTTGCCACCTAGCCTTTTCTTTCCCTTGGGTTCTGCAGACTCAAGGGTCATCTTATTTTAACCCCCCGGTGATAGAGGCGGGGGTGTCCCAATCTTTCGATGAGATGATAACTATCGATTTGGTGAAGATGACTTTGACGATCCGACTACAAACGTGCACGACGTTGCGCCTTAGCAATCGCTAAACCAACTCCGAGAGGTTATTGACCACGCTGGAGCACAATCAACCTGACCACGAAGGTCTATTCCTGCAAACAATCGAAGAACAAGCAACAATATGATAAAAGCAATCTGAATATTGCGAGTATATATGAAGTATTGATAAAGGTGGGGATCCGTAAGCGGTCTTGGTCTGGTCGTTGGACACAAACGAAGTACACGAAGTTGCAATGGCTAACTTTTAACTAAACAAATCCCCGAAGTCTAAACGATGCCCTAAGGGTTGTATATATGGAGGAAGAGGGGGGAATTTCGTGGCCCTTGGTGGAGGGTCCAAAATCAACCCTATCTCTTGTTTCCCCACACATACGGACTCTAAAAATAGCCTATACTTATGTATTTCGAAATTACATGGGCCTGGCCCAATAATAAGGTGACGCAGCACCTAAAATAGCCTCGGGACGAAATTTATGAAGTGGCATCTTGTATATTTCGTCCAAGGCTTCATGCACCCATTATGGTGGCTTCAAAGTCCTGAAATCATCACTTGTAACTCCGTTCTTGTTCCCCTTGCGCATGCCATCATCTCCATGCTTGTTCTTGCTCCAATGTTCATCCTTCTCCAAGCTAGGCCCTTCATTTGTAAGCAAAACAAATGTATCCAATTTAGGCAGCATCATATTCTCATGAACATTAGAATCATTACCAAGAAACGAAAGTTCCTGGTAATTTAGTTGGCGTGCACGAGCTCTAGTAATTGGTCCAGTATGTATAGCAGCAGGAGCTGTGGGTGTAACAATTGTATTGATGTCCTCATCACCCGGGCCAGTGGTCCTCTGAGTGTTGGTCCAAACCGTCAGCCGCCGGTGGCTACCAGGGGCAACTCTGGGCTGGCCTACCGGAAGTTTGGACAATCTGAGTGTGCCCTGAGAAAGAGATATGTGCAGCTCCTATCGGGATTTGTCGGCACATTCTGATGAGGACATGACTACCTTGAATATGACCAAAAATATTGCATATATGCATATTTGTCAGGTGATTTCTAGTGCAAACTATTCAATAATCTATTTATGTTATCCAGAACAAAAATACTTCACACACTTTTGTGTTTTGTCTAATTGCAGGTGTATGGGACATTTGTACAATTCACATATGAAGATAAGGAAGAAAGAGATGTTTATTTGCTGTCCAAAAAGTTCTCTCACGTCACTTTTGGCCCAAGAGAAGATAGAGTCCAAGTCTCTCACGTTCTGGATTCAGATTCGGACTGCACAGACATACCTGACTCAAAACGCACACAAGTTTTTCATACGGACTCCAAATTGGGTGATTCTTTTTTTGTTGGAAACTAGATTTCGTGCACTTTCCAACCCAATTGGAATCACCTTCAAATTCGTCCGGAGCGTTGAGTTGTGGACGAAACAATCTGATGCTGCAGCAGAATCCGAGTCAAACTACAAGTCCAAAGGTGTTACATCACCTCCACTTGGGCCCATTGGCCTTGTACGACCTAGATTTAGTTTTAGGCTGCCTTGGGACGTCCTCCCACCTCCTTGGCCGCCACCCCTTGCTCCTATATAAGTAGATCCATCTAGTAGCTTTTCCTTGGGATTTGTTTAGTTAAAAGTTAGCCATTGCAACTTCGTGTACTTCGTTTGTGTCCAACGACCAGACCAAGACCGCTTCCGGATCCCCACCATTATCAATACTTCATATATATTTGCAATATTCAGATTGCTTTATCATATTCTTGTTCGTTCTTCGATTGCTTGCAGGAATAGACCTTCGTGGTCAGGTTGATCGTGCACCGGCGTGGTCAATAACCTCTGGAGATTGGTTTAGCGATTGCTAAGGCGCAACGTCGTGCACGTTTGTAGTCGGATCGTTAAAGTCGTCTCCACCAAATCGATAGTTACCATCTCATCGAAAGATCGGGACACCCCCGCCTCTATCAAGTGGTATCAGTTTTCAGGTTGCTCGGTGAGAATTTCCAGTTTTCCTAGATTAGATTTATTTTCTTACCTATTGTCCAAGAAAAAGCCACAAAAAAGAGTTAGATCTATTCATCCTTGGTCCAAGCCAATCTGAGCCTTTGCAATTTTCTTTTCATTGCTTGCATAGTTGAATTATCGGTTGCATCGTCGTGTCGAGTTGTTGGTCTTAGTGTCTAGTTCGTTTAGAGTTTCGAGTTCTGTTCACATTAGTCACGCCACCGCTGCATCATTATCTCTTCCGCTGTCCACCACCCATCCATCAATTTCCACCAGGTGCTACCCACCATTCATTGTCATAATAATAGTTGAGATCTAGTTTGTTTTGAAAAGAGGGAGAAAAAAAAGAGACAAAAAAAGAGAGAAAAAAAAGTTAGAGAAAAAAAGGAGAAGAAAAAGAAAAAAAAAAGCGTGAAAAAAAAAGAGAGAAGAAAAAAAATTGGATCTATCTAGAATCAATCTCGTACCTGAATTCGGATTGGAATCTGTTTTGCGCACTGTTCAGTAAAACAGGTGTATCTTCCTCATACGAAGTCCATTTTGGCTCCATGAGTACTCAAATTGAAGATAGCGACGAGCCGCATCTAAATAGTTGCAGAAGATAGTTCAATATTTGACACCCCAAAATCGGCTTCTAAATAGGTCTTTTTGCCCTCTGAAGTTCGTGAACACAGCTTGTTCCAATTTTTCAGGCCAGTTTTAGAATTCTTTGACTCCTCATATCAACTCGGAATTGAGTGATTCTTTTTGCATTGGAAAGCTTGAGTTAGTAGCATTCTTTGAAAGAATTTATCAGAAAATTGTCTCAAACTTTTCAAGAGGAAAGTTGGAGAGAGAGTTGTTGTATATCCTGCTTGGCAGTTGTTTTTCATCATTATCTTCACTGCCGTTGTGATCTTCACTTATATCTTGCTGTCAAGAGCTACTTAGTATCCTTCATTGATGCTAGTTGTGCTACGCCGTGACCTCATTAGTGTTCTAGGCTCGCGTCTCTAGTCCGGTCTAGCCTAGGACCAGCACAGTACCGTCGTTGAGCGTTTATTCAACATTGCATCTTTGAATTGATTATTGCTAATCTTTTGCTACCATATATAGCCAACCCAGCTCCACATATTTCTACACCATGTATACGTACGCTTCCCTGGCAATCGCTTCACTCAATATTCGGAGTTACTTGACACCGCTGGTTGCCGATCACCGCCTGCTGCATGGTAAGAACTTGTAAGACATTGATATTTGCTTTACTGTGAGCGTTTTACCACCACATCCTAGTAGTTATAGGAACATTATTTTTGGGTTTTGTTTCTTGTTCTACTAATCATGACAGGATCCAGAGTCAATTCATGGGCTTTGTCGATCGCGGGAGACGTGCCACCACCTTTGCAAATACCACAACCGTCACGAGAGGTGCACAAACATCCAAATGCACATGATCAGGTTAATGTATCTATACCACCATTTAATGGCCGTTTTAAACCTGCTTTATATATTGAATGGGAGTTCGACATAAAAAATATATTTGCTTCCCATAATTTCGATGAACATAAAAAGGTTAAGGTTGCGGTTGGTTCTTTCACTGGTTATGCTTTTGTTTGGTGGAGTGAATATTGTCGGTTACACCCTGATTATATACCTACTACTTGGGATGATTTGAAACTTGCCATGCGACATACTTTCGTCCCTGCTTATTATACTCGTGACATGATTAAGAAGTTGCAACACTTAAAACAAGGTAGTGAAACTGTAACAAAATATTATGATGATTTACAAACTACCTTGTTGCATTCCTCTTTAGAAGAAAGTGAAGATGATTTTATGGATAGATTTTGGGGAGGATTAAACCGTGATATTCAAGAGATACTAATTCATGAAGAGTGTTATCCTATGGACCATTTGTTTCATCTTGCTTGCAAAGCTGAACAGGAAATAAAACGACGTGTTGGCCACGAGGAGAACAAGCGCACGATGCACATTCCAAGAGTTGATATGATTGTTCCTTCAACTACTAGGCATACTATGACAACCACATCCGTTGTTGTCAGGACTACATCATCTCCACCATGTGACACATCGCCCCCGAGAGTGGCTACATCATCTGAGTTGATCATAAGAGGTAATGACAAAGGTACCATCTGATGAGCTACCCACTACTTTGATCACACCACCTATTTTAGAGGACTACGTTGATAATTTGACTTTGCCATGTGATCAAACAACTGAAATACCAACAATTTTGAGTGCACCCATTGAATTAACTATTGATGCAAAAGAACCAATGTTTAATCATTTTGATATGACCTCTAATCTTGGTGATGATTCTGTGTTGAATGACTTATTGCATGTTTGCTTATTTAAGTATGTTGTAGCATGTAAATTTGATGCAAGTAAGGTTTATTCACCAATGTTGGGATGGTTTAATGATGAACATTGTCAATCTTTTGAAATGAATAAGAGCTTCACTTATATGTGCAAACTGAGTTGCAGTATTTTCATGCCTTCTACTTCTTGTGCTAATTTTTTGGCTTTAGATTTTATGAACTATGCAAGTTACTCATCTATTCATGTGTCATATATGCAAAAATCAAGGGAAGTAAAAATTGATGACATATACATATACAACATGTACACCTTGTCTCTTTTGTTAGCCACATTTCAGATTAAGCAACGCCGAGGACGGCTTTATTTTCAAGAAGGGGAGGATGATGAGGACATGACTACCTTGGATATGACCAAAAATATTGCATATATGCATATTTGTCAGGTGATTTCTTGTGCAAACTATTCAATAATCTATTTATGTTATCCAGAACAAAAATACTTCACACACTTTTGTGTTTTGTCTAATTGCAGGTGTATGGGACATTTGTACAATCCACATATGAAGATAAGGAAGAAAGAGATGTTTATTTGCTGTCCAAAAAGTTCTCTCACGTCACTTTTGGCCCAAGAGAAGATAGAGTCCAAGTCTCTCACGTTCTGGATTCAGATTCGGACTGCACAGACATACCTGACTCAAAACGCACACAAGTTTTTCATACGGACTCCGAATTGGGTGATTCTTTTTTTGTTGGAAACTAGATTTCGTGCACTTTCCAACTCAGTTGGAATCACCTTCAAATTCGTCCGGAGCGTTGAGTTGTGGACGAAACAATCTGATGCTGCAGCAGAATCCGAGTCAAACTACAAGTCCAAAGGTGTTACATCACCTCCACTTGGGCCCATTGGCTTTGTACGACCTAGATTTAGTTTTAGGCTGCCTTGGGACGTCCTCCCACCTCCTTGGCCGCCACCCCTTGCTCCTATATAAGTAGATCCATCTAGTAGCTTTTCCTTGGGATTTGTTTAGTTAAAAGTTAGCCATTGCAACTTCGTGTACTTCGTTTGTGTCCAACGACCAGACCAAGACCGCTTCCGGATCCCCACCATTATCAATACTTCATATATATTTGCAATATTCAGATTGCTTTATCATATTCTTGCTCGTTCTTCGATTGCTTGCAGGAATAGACCTTCGTGGTCAGGTTGATCGTGCACCGGCGTGGTCAATAACCTCTGGAGATTGGTTTAGCGATTGCTAAGGCGCAACGTCGTGCACGTTTGTAGTCGGATCATCAAAGTCGTCTCCACCAAATCGATAGTTACCATCTCATCGAAAGATCGGGACACCCCCGCCTCTATCACATTCGGGCGGTGTTGCTGGTCTTGTTTTAACCTGTCGAGGTGTCTTGAGTTACCGAGATACCGAGTCTGATCGGAACGTCTTGGGAGGAGGTCTATTCCTTCGTTGACCGTGAGAGCTTGTCATGGGCTAAGTTGGGACTCCCCTCCAGGGATCGAACTTTCGAAAGCCGTGCCCGCGGTTATGGGCAGATGGGAATTTGTTAATGTCCGGTTGTAGATAACTTGAACCTTAATTAATTAAAATGAATCAACTGTGTGTGTTACCGTGATGGCCTCTTCTCGGCGGAGTCCGGGAAGTGGACACGGTGTTGGAGTAATGTTTGCGCAGGTTGCTCTCTAGCTTCTCGCTCGCGCTTTGCCCCCTCTTCTCGCTCTCTGTTGCGTATAAGTTAGCCATCATATATGCTAGTCGCTTGCTGCAGCTCCACATACATATTTGCCTTACCCTTCCTATAAGCTTAAATAGTCTTGATAGCGAGGGTGCGAGATTGCTGAGTCCCCGTGGCTCACAGATTACTATATCTCCAGATGCAGGTCTAGGTGATTCCGCTCCAGGTGACGATTACGAGCTCAAGTGGGAGTTCGACGAGGACTCTCAGCGTTATTATGTTTCCTTTCCCGATGATCAGTAGTGGTGCCTAGTTGGGGTTCGATTCAGGGCCTTGTCGCATGTGGGGTTTTCTTCTATTTTGGCGCCGTAGTCGGGCCATGAGTGTTTGTATGATGGATGTTATTTATGTACTTTGATGTGACGTGGCGAGTGTAAGCCAACTATGTTCTCCCCTTTATTATTCATATTACATGGGATGTTGTGAAGATTGCCTAGCTTGTGACATATGCCTTCAATGCGATTATGTCTCTAAGTCGTGCCTCGACACCTGGGAGCTATAGTCGCATCGAGGGTGTTACAAGTTGGTAATCAGAGCCTTCCCCGACCTTAGAAGCCCCATTGCTTGATCGTTTTTAGAGGCCGAGTTGTGTCTAGAAAAATGTTTGAGTCATTTAGGAATTATATATCGAAGAATTTAGGAATTCTTTTTACTTCCCAGTCTCCTCATCGCTCTGGTAAGGCATCCTGACGTAGAGTTTTGACTCTTCTCTTCTCAAATTTCACTAAATTTTTTTTAGGATCACGCGAGTATCTTGGAATCGTTCCGATGGCTTATGATGAGAATACTGTCTTGGTGCCTCCTGTCAGGGGTTTAGTGGAAGTGTCCCGGGGAGTTGAGATCTGAGGTGTTGTCATCATAATTTTATCGTTGCAATTCTGGAATACTTGAGATATGTTCGCCGACATCAAAAATCTCTTTTATGCAGTTCGTTGGTGAGATAACCTCGACGCCACCCAGTACTGGGGCGGGAGTTCGGGAGTATCGCCATAACTTGTATAACGGATGCTTTTCGAAGGTTGAGGTAGATGGGTTCTGAAGTTTTCTTGGTTATGTGTTGAAGGATGGATACAGCTGGATGTAGGATTTGCTAGTTTGGGTGAGATATTATGCTTCCCCTGTATCCCCAACACTTGATTGCATAACCGGAAAGGTTCGGGAATTTCATAGGTGGGAATTCTAGTAGCTCTAGTTCTTCTCCACGGATATTGGTTTGAGATTGGGATTTCTTACCGATTATTCGTTCTTGATCCGTACCTGATGAGGACATCAATACCATTATTACACCCACAGCCCCTACTGTTACATATACTGAACCAATTACTAGAGCTCGCGCACGCCAATTAAATTACCAGGTACTTCCGTTTCTTGGTAATGATTCTAATGTTCATGAGATTATGATGCTGCCTAAATTGGATACATTTGTTTTGCTTACAAATGAAGGGCCTAGCTTGGAGAAGGATGAACATTGGAGCAAGAACACACATGGAGTTGATGGCATGCGCAAGGGGATCAAGAACGGAGTTACAAGTGATGATTTCAGGACTTTAAAGCTGCCATAAGGAGTGCATGAAGCCTTGGACGAAATGTACAAGATGCCACTTTATAATATTCATCCATAGGCAATTCTAGGTGCTACGTCACCTTATTAATGGGCCAGGCCCATGTAATTTCGAAATACTTAAGTATAGGCTATTTTTAGAGTCCGTATGTGTGGGGAAACAAGAGTTAGGGTTGGTTTCGGACCCCACCCTCAAGGGCCACGAAATTCCCCCCTCTTCCTCCATATATACAGCCCTTAGGGCGTCGTTTATACTTTGGGTTTTGTTTAGATTAAAAGTACGCCATAGCTGCAACTTCGCGTACTTCGTTTGTGTCCAACGACCAGACCAAGACGTCACAGAACCCTACCTTGATCAATAAAGCTTTCATCTTATATTCGCAATATCCAGATTGCAATCTCAGTTTCTTGCTTGTTCTTCGTTTGCTCGCAGGAAACAGACCTTCGTGGTCAGGTTGATCGTGCTCCGGCGGGGTCAATAACCCTCGGAAGTTGGTTTAGCGATTGATAAGGCGCGACGTCTCGCACGTTAGTAGTCGGATCGTCAAAGTCGACTCCCACAGAAAACGATAGCCAGCATCTCATCGAAACATCGGGACACCTTAGCCTCTATCAAGTGGTATCAGATTTCCAGGTTGCTCGGTGAGATTTTACAGTTTTTCGTAGATTAGGTCGAGTCTGTTCTTCATACCTACAGTCCACGAAAAAGCCACAAATTTTTTTTAGGGTTAGTTCATCATATTCGAACCAATCTGAGCCTTTGCATAATCTTTTTAGGGTTTTTGCTTTGTTGAATTTGCGGTTGCATCGTCGTGTCAAGTTGCTGGTCTTAGTGATGAGGACATCAATATAATTGTTACACCCACAGCCCCTGCTGCTATAAATACTGGACCAATTACTAGAGCTCGCGCACGCCAACTAAATTACCAGGTAGTTTTGTTTCTTGGTAATGATTCTAATGTTCATGAGAATATGATGCTGCCTAAATTGGATACATTTGTTTTGCTTACAAATGAAGGGCCTAGCTTGGAGAAGGATGAACACTGGATTAAGAACAAGCATGGAGATGATGGCATGCGCAAGGGGAACAAGAACGGAGTTACAAGTGATGATTTCAGGACTTTGAAGCCACCATAATGGGTGCATGAAGCCTTGGACGAAATATACAAGATGCCACTTCATAAATTTCGTCCCGAGGCTATTATAGGTGCTGCGTCACCTTATTATTGGGCCAGGCCCATGTAATTTCGAAATACATAAGTATAGGCTATTTTTAGAGTCCGTATGTGTGTGGAAACAAGAGATAGGGTTGATTTCGGACCCCTCCACCAAGGGTCACGAAATTCCCCCCTCTTCCTCCATATATACAACCCTTAGGGCATCGTTTAGACTTTGGGTTTTGTTTAGATTAAAAGTTCGCCATAGCTGCAACTTCGCGTACTTCGTTTGTGTTCAACGACCAGACAAAGGCGTCACAGAACCCCACCTTGATCAATAAAGCTTTCATCTTATATTCGCAATATCCAGATTGCAATCTCAGTTTCTTGCTTGTTCTTCGTTTGCTCGCAGGAAACAGACCCTCGTGGTCAGGTTGATCGTGCTCCGGCGTGGTCAATAACCTCTCGGAGTTGGTTTAGCAATTGCTAAGGCGCGACGTCCTCGCACGTTCGTAGTCGGATCGTCAAAGTCGACTGCCACCAAAGCGATATCCATCATCTCATCGAAAGACGGGACACCTTTGCCTCTATCAAGTGGTATTAGATTTCCAGGTTGCTCGGTGAGATTTTACAGTTTTTCGTAGTTTAGATCGAGTCTGTTCTTCATACCTACAGTCCACGAAAAAGCCACAAAAAAAATTAGGGTTAGTTCATCATATACGAACCAATCTGAGCCTTTGCATAATCTTTTTAGGGTTTTGCTTTGTTGAATTTGCGGTTGCATCGTCGTGTCTAGTTGCTGGTCTTAGAGTCTAGTATTTTAGAGTTTCGACTTCTGGTCATAAGTTGTCACGCCGCCGCCGCACCATCATCATCGCCCCTGCCATCTACCACCGCCGCTTATCCGCCACCGCTTCGAATCCGTATCCATATACCACCACCGCTGTCATATACTACCACCGCTGCCATCTACTACCATATATCCACCACCAATCCGAGTTCTTGTCATATTAGGTTTGTTTTCGAGATCCATCTAGATTCCGATTCGTGTTTCCTTGCCGGAGTAGGTTTCGCAAAAAAAAAGAGTCCGGAAACCACCCTCCGTTTAGGCCCAAAATTTTTCGAAAACGCATTTTTCGAAAAATTTTCTGGCTATCCTATTTTTAGGTGTTTCTGAGTGTTTTGAGACAGGTGCCATTATAGGAAGTTTTTTTGACCCGTTTCCAGTTTTTGGGTCCGGGCAGTCGAAAAAAAAAATTGGTCGAAAAAAATTTCGTGCCCATCCTGTCAGTTTGACCTAGGAAGAGTTTTGAGACACTCGCCATTATAGTGATTTTTCGCAAAAAAAACAGCGCAAAAAAAAGAGCGAAAAAAATAATCCAGAGTGTGCTTTTCCCTTGTTTACGTGCCGCGCCGTGATTTTGTTGGTGTTCTAGGCTCGCATCTCTAGCACAGTCTAGCCTAGGACCAGCACAGTACCGTCGTTGAGCGTTTATTCAACTTTGCATCTCTGAATTGATTATTGCTGACCCTTTTTGCTACCATATTATAAGCCTTCCCAGCTCCACATACATCTACGTCATGCGTTTGACTCTACCTGGTAACCGCTCTATCCAAGCTTTGAGAGTTTTTGACTACAACGGTTGCCGATCACCGCCTGCTGCTGGGTAAGAACTGGTAAGAATTTGAGATTTGCTTGACGGATTTGTGACACCCACCACCACCTCTTGTTAGTAGTCTGTAGGATCATATTCTTGTGTGTTTCTATTGCTGCTAACCATGCCAGGATCACAAGCCGATGAGACTGACTGGGAGAACATGACGAATAAGGATTTGCATCATAAATTTCAGCAAATGATGAGTGGACAGGTGCAAGATGTGCTAAACAGATTTGAAGAGGCCATGGAGAAGATAGATGGCATGGAGAAGACGTTCGAAACAAAGCTCGATAACAAGTTTAATGAATTGCTCGCGCGTCTTCCACCACCACCACCCGCTGCACCTAACGCACCTCTCCAACAACAACAACAACAACTACCTCCACGTCGCGAAACAGATCTCCGCCGAGCGAGCCGTGTTCCTCTTGCGTTTGGCCAAACTGTTGGTGCTGCTGTTGATACTTCTGTGGCTCCTGCTGCTGATGCGGAGGAGGATGATTATGTGGGAGATTACGAGGATGAGGTTGCTCAAAATCAGAACTACGTGCAACCACCTGCACCACAACCACCAGGTCGTCCACATGCAAATAATCACAATGGTAGGGCTTTCCCTCAGGTACGAGATCATGACCATCTTCCTAAACTGAAATTGAATATTCCACCTGATGAGGACATGGCTACTACAGTTACACCCATATCCCCTGTTGTTTTACCTCTTTGAACAGTTGCTAGAGCTCAGATACGCCAATTAAATTATCAGGTACTTTCGTTTCTTGGTAATGTTTCTAGTGTTCATGAGAATATGATGCTGCCTAACTTAGATACATTTGTGTTGCTTGCAATTGAAGGGCCTAGCACGGACAAGAAGGATGAACATTGGAGCATGGTCAAGCACGGAGATGAAGGTGCGTGCAAAGAGAATAAGAACGGAGGTTCAAGTGGAGATTTCCGGACTTTGAAGCCACCATGATGTCATACAAGAAGATGGACGAAATATACAAGATGGCCTTTCATAAATTTCCTCCATAGCTTATTATTGGTGTCGCGCCACCTTATTTTGGGCCAGGCCCATGTAATCTATTTTTAGAGTCCATATTATAGGGGAAACGACTTAGGAGATGTTTTAGTCCCACCTTGCCAAGGGTGGACAAAATCCCCTCTCTTTTCCCTATATATATAGCCCTTAAGGCTTCGTTTAGACTTGGGTTTTATTTAGTTAAAAGTTAGCCATAGCTGCAACTTCGTGTACTTCGTTTGTGTCCAACGACCAGACCAAGACCGCTTATGAAACCCCATTTTTATCAATACTTCATCCATACTCGCAATATTCAGATTGCTTAATCATATTCTTGCTTGTTCTTCGATTGCTTGCAGGAATAGACCTTCGTGGTCAGGTTGATCGTGCTCCAGCGTGGTCAATAACCTCCCGGAGTTGGTTTAGCGATTGCTAAGGCGCAACGTCGTGCACGTTTGTAGTCGGATCGTCAAAGTTGTCTCCACCAAATCGATAGTTATCATCTCATCGAAAGATCGGGACCCTCGCCTCTATCAAGTGGTATCAGTTTTCAGGTTGCTCGGTGAGATTTTACAGTTTTTCATAGTTTAGATCGCATCTGTCATTCATACCCACAGTGCACGAAAAAGCCAAAAAAAATTAGATTAGTTCATCCGTGTCCCAGACAGTCTGAGCCTTTTCGCTATTTTCACTTAGTTTTTGCATTAGTGAATTTTCGGTTGCATCGTGTGTCGAGTTGCTGGTTTTTAGTGTCTAGTCTTTTAGAGTTTCGAGTTCTAGTCATGTTTTGTCCACGCCGCGTCCGCTCACATTATCATCCAGTTCGTTGTCATCTTCCGCTGCCACTTATTTTCTTTGCCGTCACTGTCAACATCACCACCATCCGTTTGCTATTGTCGTTCATCACCACCATCACATTAGTTCATCTTGAGCCTGATTCATCTTGTGAAAAAACTGAGAGAGATTTAGAGGGAGTATGGATCAGCCAAACAAATATTGAAGGAGATCATGTGAGGAGTCTAGAAGGAACGTAGAAAGAAAATTGCACGAAAGTTTGATTCGGTTGTGTCCTACTTGGAAAGTAGCAGAGAGAGAAAAATTAAAGAAAAGAAAGAGGACGTGACAGGCTAATGGCTTTGGAAAGTTGATTTGTTTCCAAGAAGAGAGGATACATTATAAGTTGCCCGTGCTCCTGTTTGGAACGATTCGTTTTGCTTTTGGCAAGTATAGATTGGTTTGGTTGGTGGCAGCTTTGTTGGGCAAGTTTTATTTGGAAAGGAAGAAAAAAAATTAGAAGGAAGCAACTCACGTGAGAAATTTATTAGAGAAAAGGAAGGAAAGTACTACAAAAAAAACGCTGCAATTAAAGAGGAGATGTACAGGTTTTTTTTTCTGGTTGAGATTCTTGAGTATAGATCAGATCTATTTTGGAAAGGAATCTGTTAAAATCCGTGAGGCAATAGTAAAAAAAAGGGGGGGTCAGTTGTGGTTTTTCTTTTAAGAGAGGAAGTCCAGATTCGTTTTATCAGCAAGAAAAAAAACGATTCTGTTGGAGGTTTCCCTGTTCTAGCCGTGTCTTTGGAGAAAATAAAGGAAAGATTAAACAAGGAAAGAGTTTTTCGGTCAACTAGCAATTTAATAGGGGGATATTGCAGGACGGTTTTGATTTCAAAAAAAAAGGAGCAGCCAACTCACGTTTTTTTTGGAGATTGGAAAGTTTCCTAGTCACCCACATGGAGTTTGCAAAGGAAATATTTGTAGTATATTAGATCCGCCAGGGAAAAAGCAAAAAAAAAACGTGGAACAAGAAAAAAGGGGAGAAAAGAGAACATGCACTTCCTTCAAAAGGAGAGACAGAAGAGAACGTGAACACTGATTGCTTTGCTGTTTGGAAGGTGTTGACAGCGAAAATAAAAGAGAAAAAAAAAGCAAAAAGAGAAAGGAGACTTGGTGTGCTCTACAACTTGGAAAGTTCGGATTTTTTTATTTTGGATCAAGTCTTGAGAAAAATCAGACCGACTCTTCCTGGTTTGGTAACGTTGAATCAGCAAAAAAGAAGACGAAGAAGAAGAAAACAAAAAGAAGGAGACGTGCTGTTTAGTTTTGGTTCGTTGCAAAGGTTGAAAAACAAGAGAAGAGTGCATCAACTCTTATTTTTCTTTCTCGTTTCAGCCCAATCTGTCTTCGTACGCTCATTATTCTCTATTTGCGTGAATACTCATCTGTGTCTTAGGCTCGCGTCTCTAGTACAGTCTAGCCTAAGACCAACACTCGACCACTTTGAACGAATTTTCAGCTTGCACTAATTAACGTGGTTGTAGCATTTTTTCCCACATATATAAAGCCAACCCAGCTCCACATATTTCTACACCGTCTATCCATACGTTCACCTGGCAATCGCTTTACCCAACTTTTGGAGTTACTTGACACCGCTGGTTGCCGATCACCGCCTGCTGCATGGTAAGACATTGTAAGACATTGATATTTGCTTTACTGTGAGCGTTTTACTACCACATCCTAGTAGTTATAGGAACATTATTTTTGGATTTTGTTTCTTGTTTCTACTAATCATGATAGGATCTAGAGTCAATCCATGGGCTTTGTCGATCGCGGGAGACGTGCCACCACCTATGCAAATTCCACAACGATCACGAGAGGTGCATAAACATCCAAATGCACATGATCAGGTTAATGTTTCTATACCATCATTTAATGGCCGTTTTAGACCTGCTTTATATATTGAATGGGAGTTCGACATAAATATTATATTTGCTTCCCATAATTTTGATGAATGTAAAAAAGTTAAGGTTGCGGTTGGTTCTTTCACTGGTTATGCTTTAGTTTGGTGGAGTGAATATTGTCGGTTACACCCTGATTATATACCTATTACTTGGGATGATTTGAAACTTGCCATGCGACATACATTCGTCCCCGCTTATTATACTCCTGACATGATTAAAAAGTTGCAACATTTAAAACAAGGTAGTGACACTGTAACGAAATATTATGATGATTTACAAACTACCTTGTTGCATTCCTCTTTAGAAGAAAGTGAAGAAGAATTTATGGATAGATTTTGGGGAGGATTAAACCGTGACATTCAGGAGATACTAATTCATGAAACATGTTATCCTATGGACCGTTTGTTTCGTCTTGCTTGCAAAGCTGAACAGGAGATAACAAGACGTGTTGCCCACAAGATAAACAAGCGGAAGGTGCAAATCACACGAGTTGCGACGGTTGTTCCTTCCACCACTGCGTCTCCTATGGCAACAACATCCATTGTTGAGAGCACTACATCAGCTCCACCATGTGACGTGTCGCCACCTAGAGTGCCTACATCATCTTTGTTGATCATAAGAGGTAATGACAAAGGTACCGATCTTCCACCTCCACATGAGTATGATGAATTCCTTGTCAATTTAAATGAACCATGCGATGAGCTACCCACTACTTTGATCACACCAGCTATTTTAGAGGACTATGTTCATGATTTGACTTTGCCATGTGATCAAACAATTTTGAGTGAACCCATTGAATTAACTATTGATGCAAAAGAACCATGTGAATCAGTGAAAAGATCAGATTTGGATCAAATACGTTTGAAAATAGTTGTGCCAATGTTTAATCATTTTGATATGACCTCTAATCTTGGTGATGGTTCATCAAGGTTGGGATGGTTTAATGAGGAGCATTGCCAATATTTTATTATGAATAAGAGCTTCACTTATATGTGCAAACTGAGTTGCAATATTTTCATGCCTTTGACTTCTTGTGATAATATATTGGCTTTATTTTTCACGACTTTTGAAGGGTGCTCTTGTATAACAGTGTCACATGTGCCACAACTGAGATCAGTTAAAATGGATGACATATACATATACAACGTGTACACCTTGTCTCTATTGTTAGCCATATTTCAGATTAAGCAACGCCGAGGACGGCTTTGTTTTCAAGAAGGGGAGGATGATGAGGACATGGCTACCACAGTTACACCCATATCCCCTGTTGTTTTACCTCTTGGAACAGTTGCTAGAGCTCAGATACGCCAATTAAATTATCAGGTACTTTCGTTTCTTGGTAATGTTTCTAGTGTTCATGAGAATATGATGCTACCTAACTTAGGTACATTTGTGTTGCTTGCAATTGAAGGGCCTAGCACGGACAAGAAGGATGAACATTGGAGCATGGTCAAGCACGGAGATGAAGGTGCGTGCAAAGAGAATAAGAACGGAGGTTCAAGTGGAGATTTCCGGACTTTGAAGCCACCATGATGACATACAAGAAGATGGACGAAATATACAAGATGGCCTTTCATAAATTTCCTCCATAGCTTATTATTGATGTCGCGCCACCTTATTTTGGGCCAGGCCCATGTAATCTATTTTTAGAGTCCATATTATAGGGGAAACGACTTAGGAGATGTTTTAGTCCCACCTTGCCAAGGGTGGACAAAATCCCCTCTCTTTTCCCTATATATATAGCCCTTAAGGCTTCGTTTAGACTTGGGTTTTATTTAGTTAAAAGTTAGCCATAGCTGCAACTTCGTGTACTTCGTTTGTGTCCAACGACCAGACCAAGACCGCTTATGAAACCCCACTTTTATCAATACTTCATCCATACTCGCAATATTCAGATTGCTTAATCATATTCTTGCTTGTTCTTCGATTGCTTGCAGGAATAGACCTTCGTGGTCAGGTTGATCGTGCTCCAGCGTGGTCAATAACCTCCCAGAGTTGGTTTAGCGATTGCTAAGGCGCAACGTCGTGCACGTTTGTAGTCGGATCGTCAAAGTCGTCTCCACCAAATCGATAGTTATCATCTCATCGAAAGATCGGGACCCTCGCCTCTATCACCACCTTTAGAGGGTAGATATGTTCCTGATATATATCTTACTTGGGAGTTAGAAACTGAACAATGATTTACATGTTTACAATATCCCGAGGAGAGACGGGTTGCCGCTGTTGTTTGTGCTTTCACTAGTTTTGCATGTGTATGGTGGTCTGAACATTGTAGATTATATCCTATTTCAACTACTTGGGCTGCTTTGAAAACTACTATGCGTACTCGTTGGGTTCCACCATATTATCAACGTGAATTGCTTCAGAAATTACGGCGCTTAAGACAAGGAAAAAATTCTGTAGAAGAATATTATCAGGAATTACAAACTGGCATGATTAGATGTGGTATTGTTGAGGAGAATGAAGCTATGCTTGCACGTTTTCTGGGTGGATTAAATAGAGAGATTCAGACCATTCTAGACTATAAGGAGTATACTAATATCACTCGTTTATTCCATCTTGCTTGTAAAGCTGAATGTGAAGTGCAGGATCGACAAGCATTGGCGCGAACTAACTTTTCTGCAGGCCGACCTTCATCATGGACACCGCGTGCATCTTCTACTTCAACTGCACCAGCACCTCAATCAGGTGTCTCCTCCAGTCGTGATACAAGAAAACAGGCACAACCACCATTATCTGCCAAGAGCGCACCTGTTGGGCCTGCACAGAGTTCTGCTTCTTCCATGGCATCAACAGGGCACACGAGTGATATTATTTGTCATCGTTGTAAGGGAGGAGGTCATTATGCGAGAGAATGCAAATCTCCGCGTGTGATGATTGCTACCGCGGATGGTGGATATGAGTCCGCTAGTGACTATGATGAGGAGACTTTGGCTCTTATTACACGTGAAGAACATGGTGGAGATGATTCTGATCATGAGACGCAATACATGGCTCCTGAAGACGCTGACAGGTATGAATGTTTAGTTGCTCAACATGTTTTGAGTGTGCAGGTCACACAAGCTGAGCAAAATCAGAGGCACAATTTGTTCCATACCAAGGGAGTTGTGAAAGAACGTTCTGTGCGCGTCATCATAGATGGAGGGAGCAGCAACAACTTGGCTAGCATGGAGATGGTGGAGAAGCTTTCTCTCACCACAAGACCACATCCACATCCTTACTACATCCAATGGTTCAACAACAGCGGCAAGATTAAGGTAACACATACTGTTCGTGTGCATTTTGGTATCTCTACATATGCTGATTATGTTGATTGTGATGTGGTACCTATGCAAGCATGTTCCTTATTACTTGGTAGACCATGGCAATTTGATAAAAATACTGTACACCATGGTAGAAACAATCACTATACTCTTGTTCATAAGGATAAAAATATTACTTTGCTTCCTATGACTCCTGATTCCATTTTGAAAGATGATATTAATAGAGCTAATAAAGCAAAACAGGAGACGAATAAGAGTGAAAATCAGATTGTGGCAAAAGAATTTGAGCAACAAATGAAGCCTAATAATAAACCATCTAGTGTTGCTTCTGAAATTAAATTGAAAAGTGCATGTTTATTTGCCACCAAATCTGATATTGATGAGCTAGATTTCAGCAAATCTGTTTGCTATGCTTTTGTGTGCAAAGAGGCATTATTTTCATTCGAGGACGTGCCTTCCTCTTTGCCTCCTGCTGTCACTAACATTTTGCAGGAGTTCGCTGACGTCTTTCCACAAGACGTGCCACCGGGATTACCGCCTATTCGAGGGATTGAGCATCAGATTGACTTAATTCCCGGTGCTTCACTGCCAAACCGTGCACCATACCGTACCAATCCAGAGGAGACGAAGGAGATTATGCGTCAAGTACAAGAGCTTCTCGACAAAGGTTATATACGCGAATCCCTTAGTGATAGAGGCAAAGGTGTCCCGTCTTTCGATGAGATGGTGGATTTCGCTTTGGTGGAAGTCGACTTTGACGATCCGACTACGAACGTGCGAGGACGTCGCGCCTTAGCAATCGCTAAACCAACTCTGAGAGGTTATTGACCACGCCGGAGCACGATCAACCTGACCACGAGGGTCTGTTTCCTGCGAGCAAACGAAGAACAAGCAAGAAACTAAGATTGCAATCTGGATATTGCGAATATAAGATGAAAGCTTTATTGATCAAGGTGGGGTTCTGTGACGCCTTTGTCTGGTCGTTGAACACAAACGAAGTACGCGAAGTTGCAGCTATGGCGAACTTTTAATCTAAACAAAACCCAAAGTCTAAACGATGCCCTAAGGGCTGTATATATGGAGGAAGAGGGGGGAATTTCGTGGCCCTTGGTGGAGGGGTCCGAAATCAACCCTATCTCTTGTTTCCCCACACACACGGACTCTAAAAATAGCCTATACTTATGTATTTCGAAATTACATGGGCCTGGCCCAATAATAAGGTGACGCAGCACCTAAAATAGCCTCGGGACGAAATTTATGAAGTGGCATCTTGTATATTTCGTCCAAGGCTTCATGCACACATTATGGTGGCTTCAAAGTCCTGAAATCATCACTTGTAACTCCGTTCTTGTTCCCCTTGCGCATGCCATCATCTCCATGCTTGTTCTTGCTCCAATGTTCATCCTTCTCCAAGCTAGGCCCTTCATTTGTAAGCAAAACAAATGTATCCAATTTAGGCAGCATCATATTCTCATGAACATTAGAATCATTACCAAGAAACGAAAGTACCTGATAATTTAGTTGGCGTGCACGAGCTCTAGTAATTGGTCCAGTATGTATAGCAGCAGGGGCTGTGGGTGTAACAATTGTATTGATGTCCTCATCATTAAGGTAACACGTACTGTTCGTGTGCATTTTAGTATCTCTACATATGCTGATTATGTTGATTGTGATGTGGTACCTATGCAAGCATGTTCCTTATTACTTGGTAGACCATGGCAATTTGATAAAAATTCTGTACACCATGGTAGAAACAATCACTATACTCTTGTTCATAAGGATAAAAATATTACTTTGCTTCCTATGACTCCTGATTCCATTTTGAAAGATGATATTAATAGAGCTAATAAAGCAAAACAGGAGACGAATAAGAGTGAAAATCAGATTGTGGCAAAAGAATTTGAGCAACAAATGAAGCCTAACAATAAACCATCTAGTGTTGCTTCTGAAATTAAATTGAAGAGTGCATGTTTATTTGCCACCAAATCTGATATTGATGAGCTAGATTTCAGCAAATCTGTTTGCTATGCTTTTGTGTGCAAAGAGGCATTTTTTTCATTCGAGGACGTGCCTTCCTCTTTGCCTCCTGCTGTCACTAACATTTTGCAGGAGTTCGCTGACGTCTTTCCACAAGACGTGCCACCGGGATTACCGCCTATTCGAGGGATTGAGCATCAGATTGACTTAATTCCCGGTGCTTCACTGCCAAACCGTGCACCATACCGTACCAATCCAGAGGAGACGAAGGAGATTATGCGTCAAGTACAAGAGCTTCTCGACAAAGGTTATATACGTGAATCCCTTAGTCCTTGTGCTGTTCCTATTATTCTAGTGCCGAAAAAGGATGGTACATCACGTATGTGTGTTGATTGTAGAGGCATTAATAATATTACTATTCGTTATCGTCATCCTATTCCTAGGCTAGATGATATGCTTGATGAATTGAGTGGCTCTACAATATGCTCCAAAGTTGATTTGCGTAGTGGATACCATCAAATTCGTATGAAATTGGGAGATGAATGGAAATATATGAGTGGTTAGTCATGCCTTTTGGGTTAACTAATGCACCTAGTACTTTCATGAGATTAATGAACGAAGTTTTACGTGCTTTCATTGGACAATTTGTGGTAGTTTACTTTGATGACATATTGATTTATAGCAGATCTTTGGAAGAACATTTGGAACATTTACGTGCTGTTTTTATTGCTCTACGTGATGCACGTTTGTTTGGTAACCTTGGGAAGTGCACCTTTTGCATCGACCGAGTATCTTTTCTTGGCTATGTTGTTACTCCACAGGGAATTGAAGTTGATAAAGCCAAGATTGAAGCTATTGAGAGTTGGCCGCAACGCAAAACGGTCACACAAGTGAGGAGTTTTCTTGGCCTCGCTGGATTCTATAGGCGTTTCGTGAGAGATTTCAGCACCATTGCTGCACCTCTCAATGAGCTTACAAAGAAATATGTGCCTTTTCTTTGGGGTACCGCACAGGAAGAAGCCTTCTCGGTATTGAAAGATAAGTTGACACATGCTCCTTTACTCCAACTTCCTGATTTTAATAAGACTTTTGAGCTTGAATGTGATGCTAGTGGAATTGGATTAGGCGGTGTGTTATTACAAGATGGCAAACCTGTTGCATACTTTTCTGAAAAATTGAGTGGGCCTAGTCTGAATTATTCTACTTATGATAAATAATTATATGCTCTTGTTCGGACTTTAGAAACATGGCAACATTATTTCTGGCCCAAAGAATTTGTTATACATTCTGATCATGAATCTTCGAAACATATTAAAAGTCAAGCTAAACTGAATCGTAGACATGCTAAATGGGTTGAATTCATTGAGACTTTTCCTTATGTCATTAAACACAAGAAGGGAAAAGAAAATGTTATTGCTGATGCATTGTCTCGCCGCTATACTATGCTTTCACAACTTGACTTCAAAATATTTGGTTTGGAGACCATCAAAGATCAATATGTGCATGATGCTGATTTTAAAGATGTAATGCAGAATTGTAAAGAAGGAAGAATGTGGAACAAGTTCGTCGTTAACGATGGATTTGTGTTTCGTGCTAACAAGCTATGCATTCCATCTAGCTCCGTTCGTCTTTTGTTGTTGCAGGAGGCGCATGGAGGAGGATTAATGGGACACTTTGGCGTGAAGAAGACGGAGGACGTACTTGCTACACATTTCTTTTGGCCAAAGATGAGACGGGATGTTGAGCGTTTTATTGCTCGCTGCACTACATGTCAAAAAGCTAACTCACAACTCAATCCTCATGGTTTATATATGCCTTTGCCTGTACCTAGTGTTCCTTGGGAGGATATATCTATGGACTTTGTTTTAGGTTTACCTCGAACAAAGAAGGGGAGGGATAGCATATTTGTTGTCGTGGATAGATTCTCGAAAATGGCACACTTTATACCATGTCATAAAAGCGATGATGCTGTTAATTGATGAGGACATGACTACCTTGGATATGACCAAAAATATTGCATATATGCATATTTGTCAGGTGATTTCTTGTGCAAACTATTCAATAATCTATTTATGTTATCCAGAACAAAAATACTTCACACACTTTTGTGTTTTGTCTAATTGCAGGTGTATGGGACATTTGTACAATCCACATATGAAGATAAGGAAGAAACAGATGTTTATTTGCTGTCCAAAAAGTTCTCTCACGTCAGTTTTGGCCCAAGAGAAGATAGAGTCCAAGTCTCTCACGTTCTGGATTCAGATTCGGACTGCACAGACATACCTGACTCAAAACGCACACAAGTTTTTCATATGGACTCCGAATTGGGTGATTCTTTTTTTGTTGGAAACTAGATTTCGTGCACTTTCCAACCCAATTGGAATCACCTTCAAATTCGTCCGGAGCGTTGAGTTGTGGACGAAACAATCTGATGCTGCAGCAGAATCCGAGTCAAACTACAAGTCCAAAGGTGTTACATCACCTCCACTTGGGCCCATTGGCCTTGTACGACCTAGATTTAGTTTTAGGCTGCCTTGGGACGTCCTCCCACCTCCTTGGCTGCCACCCCTTGCTCCTATATAAGTAGATCCATCTAGTAGCTTTTCCTTGGGATTTGTTTAGTTAAAAGTTAGCCACTGCAACTTCGTGTACTTCTTTTGTGTCCAACGACCAGACCAAGACCGCTTACGGATCCCCACCATTATCAATACCTCATATATATTTGCAATATTCAGATTGCTTTATCATATTCTTGCTCGTTCTTCGATTGCTTGCAAGAATAGACCTTCGTGGTCAGGCTGACCGTGCTTCCGGCATCGTCAGTAACCTCAGGAGATTGGTTTAGCGATTGCTAAGGCGCAACGTCGTGCACGTTTGTAGTCAGATCGTCAAAGTGGTCTCCACCAAATCGATAGTTATCATCTCATCGAAAGATCGGGACACCCTCGCCTCTATCAAGTGGTATCAGTTTTCAGGTTGCTCGGTGAGAATTTCCAGTTTTCCCTAGATTAGATTTATTTTCTTACCTATTGTCCAAGAAAAAGCCACAAAAAAAAAGATAGATCTATTCATCCTTTGTCCAAGCCAGTCTGAGCCTTTGCAATTTTCTTTTCATTGTATGCACTATTGAATTATCGGTTGCATCGTCGTGTCGACTTGCTGGTCTTAGTGTATAGTTCGTTTAGAGTTTCGAGTTCTGTTCACATTTGTCACGCCACCGCTGCATCGTTATCCCTTCCGCTGTCCACCATCCATCCATCAGTTTCCACCACGTGCTACCCACCGTTCATTGTCATAATCATAGTTGAGATCATTCACATCTTCGCTTGATCGAATCTGCATCTTATCTAGTTTGTCTTGGAAAGAGGGAGAAAAAGAAGATAAAGAAAAAAAAGAGAGAAAAAAGGAAAGAAAAAAAAGAAAAAGAGGGAGAAGAAAAAGAAAAAAAAAGCGTAAGAAAAAAAGAGAGAAGAAAAAAAAAATTGGATCTATCTAGAATCAATCTCGTACCTGAATTCGGATTGGAATCTATTTTGCGCACTGTTCAGTAAAACAGGTGTATCTTACTCATACGAAGTCCGTTTTGGCTCCGTGAGTACTCAAATTGAAGATAGCGACGAGCCGCATCTAAATAGTTGCAGAAGCTAGTTCAATATTTGACACCTCAAAATCGGCTTCTATATAGGTCTTTTTGCCATCCGAAGTTCGTGAACACAGCTTATTCCAATTTTTCAGGCCAGTTTTAGAATTCTTTGACTCCTCATATCAACTCGGAATTGAGTGATTCTTTTTGCATTGGAAAGCTTGAGTTAGTAGCAATCTTTGAAAGAATTTATCAGAAAATTGTCTCAAACTTTTCAAGAGGAAAGTTGGAGAGAGAGTTGTTGTATATCCTGCTTGGCAGTTGTTTTTCATCATTATCTTCACTGCCGTTGTGATCTTCACTTATATCTTGCTGTCAAGAGCTACTTAGTATCCTTCATTGATGCTAGTTGTGCTACGCCGTGACCTTATTAGTGTTCTAGGCTCGCGTCTCTAGTCCGGTCTAGCCTAGGACCAGCACAGTACCGTCATTGAGCGTTTATTCAACATTGCATCTTTGAATTGATTATTGTTAATCTTTTGCTACCATATATAGCCAACCCAGCTCCACATATTTCTACACCGTGTATACGTACGCTCCCCTGGCAATCGCTTTACTCAATATTCGGAGTTACTTGACACCGCTGGTTGCCGATCACCGCCTGCTGCATGGTAAGAACTTGTAAGACATTGATATTTGCTTTACTGTGAGCGTTTTACCACCACATCCTAGTAGTTATAGGAACATTATTTTTGGGTTTTGTTTCTTGTTCTACTAATCATGACAGGATCCAGAGTCAATTCATGGGCTTTGTCGATCGCGGGAGACGTGCCACCACCTTTGCAAATACCACAACCGTCACGAGAGGTGCACAAACATCCAAATGCACATGATCAGGTTAATGTATCTATACCACCATTTAATGGCCGTTTTAAACCTGCTTTATATATTGAATGGGAGTTCGACATAAAAAATATATTTGCTTCCCATAATTTCGATGAACATGAAAAGGTTAAGGTTGCGGTTGATTCTTTCACTGGTTATGCTTTGGTTTGGTGGAGTGAATATTGTCGGTTACACCCTGATTATATACCTACTACTTGGGATGATTTGAAACTTGCCATGCGACATACTTTCGTCCCTGCTTATTATACTCGTGACATGATTAAGAAGTTGCAACACTTAAAACAAGGTAGTGAAACTGTAACAAAATATTATGATGATTTACAAACTACCTTGTTGCATTCCTCTTTAGAAGAAAGTGAAGATGATTTTATGGATAGATTTTGGGGAGGATTAAACCGTGATATTCAAGAGATACTAATTCATGAAGAGTGTTATCCTATGGACCATTTGTTTCATCTTGCTTGCAAAGCTGAACAGGAAAAAAAACGACGTGTTGGCCACGAGGAGAACAAGTGCACGGTGCACATTCCAAGAGTTGATATGATTGTTCCTTCAACTACTAGGCATACTATGACAACCACATCCGTTGTTGTCAGGACTACATCACCTCCACCATGTGACACATCGCCCCCGAGAGTGGCTACATCATCTGAGTTGATCATAAGAGGTAATGACAAAGGTACTGATCTTCCATCTCTACATGAGAATGATGAATGCCTTGTCAATTTGAATGCACCATCTGATAAGCTACCCACTACTTTGATCACACCACCTATTTTAGAGGACTACGTTTATAATTTGACTTTGCCATGTGATCAAACAACTGAAATACCAACAATTTTGAGTGCACCCATTGAATTAACTATTGATGCAAAAGAACCAATGTTTAATCATTTTGATATGACCTCTAATCTTGGTGATGATTCTGTGTTGAATGACTTATTGCATGTTTGCTTATTTAAGCATGTTGTAGCATGTAAATTTGATGCAAGTAAGGTTTATTCACCAATGTTGGGATGGTTTAATGATGAACATTGTCAATCTTTTGAAATGAATAAGAGCTTCACTTATATGTGCAAACTGAGTTGCAATATTTTCATGCCTTCTACTTCTTGTGCTAATTTTTTGGCTTTAGATTTTATGAACTATGCAAGTTACTCATCTATTCATGTGTCATATATGCAAAATCAAGGGAAGTAAAAATGGATGACATATACATATACAACATGTACACCTTGTCTCTTTTGTTAGCCACATTTCAGATTAAGCAACGCCGAGGACGGCTTTATTTTCAAGAAGGGGAGGATGATGAGGACATGACTACCTTGGATATGACCAAAAATATTGCATATATGCATATTTGTCAGGTGATTTCTAGTGCAAACTATTCAATAATCTATTTATGTTATCCAGAACAAAAATACTTCACACACTTTTGTGTTTTGTCTAATTGCAGGTGTATGGGACATTTGTACAATCCACATATGAAGATAAGGAAGAAAGAGATGTTTATTTGCTTTCCAAAAAGTTCTCTCACGTCACTTTTGGCCCAAGAGAAGATAGAGTCCAAGTCTCTCACGTTCTGGATTCAGATTCGGACTGCACAGACATACGTGACTCAAAACGCACACAAGTTTTTCATACGGACTCCGAATTGGGTGATTCTTTTTTTGTTGGAAACTATATTTCGTGAACTTTCCAACCCAATTGGAATCACCTTCAAATTCGTCCGGAGCGTTGAGTTGTGGACGAAACAATCTGATGCTGCAGCAGAATCCGAGTCAAACTACAAGTCCAAAGGTGTTACATCACCTCCACTTGGGCCCATTGGCCTTGTACGACCTAGATTTAGTTTTAGGCTGCCTTGGGACGTCCTCCCACCTCCTTGGCCGCCACCCCTTGCTCCTATATAAGTAGATCCATCTAGTAGCTTTTCCTTGGGATTTGTTTAGTTAAAAGTTAGCCACTGCAACTTCGTGTACTTCGTTTGTGTCCAACGACCAGACCAAGACCGCTTACGGATCCCCACCATTATTAATACCTCATATATATTTGCAATATTCAGATTGCTTTATCATATTCTTGCTCGTTCTTCGATTGCTTGCAGGAATAGACCTTCGTGGTCAGGCTGACCGTGCTTCCGGCATCGTTAGTAACCTCAGGAGATTGGTTTAGCGATTGCTAAGGCGCAACGTCGTGCATGTTTGTAGTCAGATCGTCAAAGTCGTCTCCACCAAATCGATAGTTATCATCTCATCGAAAGATCGGGACACCCTCGCCTCTATCATTAATGTTGCTGATTTGTTCTTTCGTGAAATTATTCGCTTGCATGGTGTGCCAAATACTATTGTTTCAGATCGTGATACTAAATTTCTTAGCCACTTTTGGAGATGTTTATGGGCTAAGTTGGGGACTAAACTGCTTTTTAGTACTACTTGTCACCCCCAAACTGATGGACAAACTGAAGTAGTCAATAGAACGTTGTCTACTATGCTTAGGGCTGTTTTGAAGAATAATAAGAAAATGTGGGAGGAATGCTTGCCTCATATTGAATTTGCTTATAATCGTTCATTGCATTCTACTACTAAGATGTGCCCTTTTGAAGTTGTGTATGGTTTCCTACCTCGTGCACCTATTGATTTGTTGCCTCTTCCATCTTCGGAGAAGGTTAATTTTGATGCTAAACAACGTGCTGAATTGATTTTAAAAATGCATGAGTTAACTAAGGAAAACATTGAGCGTATGAATGCTAAATATAAACTTGCTGGAGATAAGGGTAGAAAACATGTTGTGTTTGCACCTGGAGATCTTGTTTGGTTACATTTGCGTAAGGATAGATTTCCGGATTTGCGCAAATCAAAGTTAATGCCATGTGCTGATGGTCCCTTTAAGGTGTTAGAGAAAATAAATGATAATGCATATAAACTTGAGCTGCCAGCAGATTTTGGGGTTAGTCCCACTTTTAACATTGCAGATTTGAAGCCTTATTTGGGTGAGGAAGATGAACTTCCGTCGAGGACGACTTTATTTCAAGAAGGGAAGGATGATGAGGACATCAATACAATTGTTACACCCACAACCCCTGCTGTTATAAATACTGGACCAATTACTAGAGCTCGCGCACGCCAACTAAATTACCAGGTACTTTTGTTTCTTGGTAATGATTCTAATGTTCATGAGAATATGATGCTGCCTAAATTGGATACATTTTTTTTGCTTACAAATGAAGGGCCTAGCTTGGAGAAGGATGAACATTGGATTAAGAACAAGCATGGAGATGATGGCATGCGCAAGGGGAACAAGAACGGAGTTACAAGTGATGATTTCAGGACTTTGAAGCCACCATAATGGGTGCATGAAGCCTTGGACGAAATATACAAGATGCCACTTCATAAATTTCGTCCCGAGGCTATTATAGGTGCTGCATCACCTTATTATTGGGCCAGGCCCATGTAATTTCGAAATACATAAGTATAGGCTATTTTTAGAGTCCGTATGTGTGGGGAAACAAGAGATAGGGTTGATTTCGGACCCCTCCACCAAGGGTCACGAAATTCCCCCCTCTTCCTCCATATATACAGCCCTTAGGGCATCGTTTAGACTTTGGGTTTTGTTTAGATTAAAAGTTCGCCATAGCTGCAACTTCGCATACTTCGTTTGTGTTCAACGACTAGACAAAGGCGTCACAGAACCCCACCTTGATCAATAAAGCTTTCATCTTATATTCGCAATATCCAGATTGCAATCTCAGTTTCTTGCTTGTTCTTCGTTTGCTCGCAGGAAACAGACCCTCGTGGTCAGGTTGATCGTGCTCCGGCGTGGTCAATAACCTCTCGGAGTTGGTTTAGCGATTGCTAAGGCGCGACGTCCTCGCATGTTCGTAGTCGGATCGTCAAAGTCGACTGCCACCAAAGCGATATCCATCATCTCATCGAAAGACGGGACACCTTTGCCTCTATCACTTAGAGTCTAGTCTTTTAGAGTTTCGAGTTCTGGTCATAAGTTGTCACGTCGCCGCCGCACCATCATTATCGCCCATCTACCACTTTTGCTTATCCGCCACCGCTCTGAATCCATATCCATATACCACCACCAATCCGTATCCATATACCACCACCAATCTGTATCCATATACCACCACCGCTACCATATACCACCACCGCTGCCATATACTACAACCATATATCCACCACCAATCCGAGTTCTTCTCATATTAGGTTTGTTCTTGAGATCAATCTAAATTCCGATTCGTGTTTCCTTGCCTGCGTAGGTCTCAGAAAAAAAAAGAGTCTGGAGACCCCCGGGCAGTTTTTAGGCCAAAATTTTCACGGGCAAATTTTTTTCCCTATCCTATTTTTAGGCTTTTCTGGGTCTTTTGAGCCACGTGCCATCATAGTGATTTTTTGTCGCACTTTTTCGTCATCGCTGCCCTGATTTTCGAAAAAAAGTGAATTTTTTTTTCGTGCCCATCCTATCAGTTTGACGAGGGAAGAGTTTTGAGACACTCGCCATAATAGTGATTTTTCGCAAAAAAAAGAGGAGCGCAAAAAAAAGGAGCGCAAAAAAAAGAGCGAAAAAAAATAGTTCCAGAGTGTGCTTTTCCCTTATTTACGTGTAGCGCCGTGATTTTGTTAGTGTTCTAGGCTCGCGTCTCTTGCACGGTCTAGCCTAGGACCAGCACAGTACCGTCGTTGAGCGTTTATTCAACTTTGCATCTCTGAATTGATTATTGCTGACCCTTTTTGCTACCGTACTATAAGCCTTCCCAGCTCCACATACATCTACGTCGTGCGTTTGACTCTCCCTGGCAATTGCTCTATCCAAGCTTTTGAGAGTTTTGACTATAACGGTTGCCGATCACCGCCTGCTGCTGGGTAAGAACTGGTAAGAATTTGAGATTTGCTTGACGGATTTGTGACACCCGCCACCACCACCACTTGTTAGTAGTCTATAGGATCATATTCTTGTGTGTTTCTATTGCTGCTAACCATGCCAGGATCACAATCCGACAAGACTGACTGGGAGAACTTGACGAACAAGGAGCTTCATGATACGTTCAGCAAATGATGAGTGTACAGGTGCAAGATGTGATAAACAGATTTGAAGAGGCCATGGAGAAGACGTTTGAAACAAAGCTCGATAACAAGTTTGCTGAATTGCTTTCGCGTTTTCCACCACCACCACCGGCTGCTCCTGCCGCACCTCTGCAACAACAGCAACAACACCGACTACCTCCATGTCGGGAAACAACCCTCCGCCGAGTGAGCCGTGTCCCTCTTCAGTCGGGCCAAACTGCTGGTGCTGCTGTTGATATTTCTGTGGCTCCTACTGCTGATGTGGAGGAGGATGATTATGAGGATGAGGTTGATCAAAATTAGAACTACGTGCCACCACTAGCACAGCAACCACCAGGTCGTCCACATGCAAATAATGGCAATGGTAGGTCTCACCCTCAGATACGAGATCATGACCATCTCCCTAAACTAAAATTGAATATTCCACCATTTGAGGGTAGATATGTTCCTGATATATATCTTACTTGGGAGTTAGAAACTGAACAATGATTTACATGTTTACAATATCCCGAGGAGAGACGTGTTCCTGCTGCTGTTTGTGCATTCACTAGTTTTGCATGTGTTTGGTGGTCTGAGCATTGTAGATTATATCCTATTCCAGCTACATGGGCTGCTTTGAAAACTGCTATGCGTACTCATTGGGTTCCACCATATTATCAACGTGAATTACTTCAAAAGTTGCAGCGTTTAAGACAAGGAAAAAATTCGGTAGAAGAATATTATCAGGAATTACGAACTGGCTTGATTAGATGTGGTATTGTTGAGGAGAATGAAGCTATGCTTGCACGTTTTCTGGGTGGATTAAATAGAGATATTCAGACCATTCTAGACTATAAGGATTATAATAATATCACTCGTTTATTCCATCTTGCTTGTAAAGCTGAACATGAAGTGCAGGATCGACAGGCATTGGCGCGGACTAACTTTTCTGCAGGTCGACCTTCATCATGGACACCACGTGCATCATCTACTTCCACACGTTCTGCTACACCGGCGCCTCCGTCGGCTACCACCTCCAACCGTGATACAATAAAGCAGGCACAATCACCACTATCTGCCAAGCGCACACCTTCTGGGCCTGCAAAGAGCTCTTCTTCATCCATGGCATCAACAGGGCAAACACATGATATTATTTGTCGACGTTGCAAGGGTGGAGGTCATTATGCGAGAGAATGCCCATCTAAGCGTGTGATGATTGTTACTGAGGATGGTGGGTATGAGTCCGCTAGTGACTATGATGAGGAGACTTTGGCTCTTATTACACGTGACGAACACGGTGGAGACGATTCTGATCATGAGACGCAATACATGGCTCCTGAAGATGCTGACAGGTATGAATGTTTAGTTGCTTAACGTGTTTTGAGTGTGCAGGTTACACAAGCTGAGCAAAATCAGAGGCATAATTTGTTCCATACAAAGGGAGTTGTGAAGGAACGTTCTGTTCGCGTGATCATAGATGGAGGGAGCTGCAATAACTTGGCTAGCATGGAGATGGTGGAGAAGCTATCTCTCACCACAAGACCACATCCACATCCTTACTACATCCAATGGTTCAACAACAGCGGCAAGGTTAAGGTAACACGTATTGTTCGTGTGCATTTTAGTATCACTACATATGCTGATTATGTTGATTGTGATGTGGTACCTATGCAAGCATGTTCCTTATTACTTGGTAGACCATGGCAATTTGATAAAAATTATGTACACCATGGTAAACAATCAGTATACTCTTGTTCATAATGATAAAAATATTACTTTGCTTCCTATGACTCCTGATTCCATTTTGAAAGATGATATTAATAGAGCTAATAAAGCAAAACAGGAGACAAATAAGAGTGAAAATTAGATTGTGGCAAAAGAATTTGAGCACCAAATGAAGTCTAATAATAAACCATCTACTGTTGTTTCTGAAATTAAATTGAAAAGTGCATGTTTACTTGCCACCAAATCTGATATTGATGAGCTAGATTTCAGCAAATCTGTTTGCTATGCTTTTGTGTGCAAAGAGGCATTATTTTCATTCGAGGACGTGCCTTCCTCTTTGCCCCCTGCTATCACTAACATTTTGCAGGAGTTCGCTGACGTCTTTCCACAAGACGTGCCACCGGGATTACCACCTATTCGAGGGATTGAGCATCAAATTGACTTAATTCCCGGTGCTTCGCTACCCAACCGTGCACCATATCGTACCAATCCAGAGGAGACGAAGGAGATTATGCGTCAAGTACAAGAACTGCTCAACAAAGGTTATATACGCGAATCCCTTAGTCCTTGTGTTGTTCCTATCATTTTAGTGCCGAAAAAGGATGGTACGTCGCGTATGTGCATTGATTGTAGAGGCATAAATAATATTACTATTCGTTATCGTCATCCTATTCCTAGGCTAGATGATATGCTTGATGAATTGAGTGGCTCTACAATATTCTCCAAAGTTGATTTGCGTAGTGGATACCATCAAATTCGTATGAAATTGGGAGATGAATGGAAAACAGCATTTAAAACTAAGTTTGGATTATATGAGTGGTTAGTCATGCCTTTTGGGTTAACTAATGCACCTAGTACTTTGATGAGGTTAATGAACAAAGTTTTACGTGCTTTCATTGGACGATTTGTGGTAGTTTACTTTGATGACATATTGATTTATAGCAAATCTTTGGAGGAACATTTGGAACATTTACGTGCTGTTTTTATTGCTCTACGTGATGCACGTTTGTTTGGAAACCTTGGAAAGTGCACCTTTTGCACCGACTGAGTATCTTTTCTTGGCTATGTTGTTACTCCACAGGGAATTGAAGTTGATAAAGCCAAGATTGAAGCTATTGAGAGTTGGCCGCAGCCCAAAACGGTCACACAAGTGAGGAGTTTCCTTGGCCTCGCTGGTTTATATAGGCGTTTTGTGAGAGATTTCAGCACCATTGTTGCACCTCTCAACGAGCTTACAAAGAAGGATGTGCCTTTTGTTTGGGGTATCGCACAGGAAGAAGCCTTCACGGTATTGAAAGATAAGTTGACACATGCTCCTTTACTCCAACTTCCTAATTTCAATAAGACTTTTGAGCTTGAATGTGATGCTAGTGGAATTGGATTAGGAGGTGTGTTATTACAAGATGGAAAACCTGTTGCATACTTTTCTGAAAAATTGAGTGGGCCTAGTCTGAACTATTCTACTTATGATAAAGAATTATATGCTCTTGTTCAGACCTTAGAAACATGGCAACATTATTTATGGCACAAGGAATTTGTTATACATTCTGATCATGAATCTTTGAAACACTTTAAAAGTCAAGCAAAACTGAACCGTAGACATGCTAAATGGGTTGAATTCATTGAGACTTTCCCTTATGTCATTAAACACAAGAAGGGTAAAGAAAATATTATTGCTGATGCCTTGTCTCGTCGCTATACTATGCTTTCACAACTTGACTTTAAAATATTTGGTTTGGAGACCATCAAAGATCAATATGTTCATGATGCTGAATTTAAAGATGTATTGCAGAATTGTAAGGAAGGGAGAACTTGGAACAAGTTCGTTCTTAATGATGGATTTGTGTTTCGTGCTAACAAGCTATGCATTCCAGCTAGCTCCGTTCGTCTTTTGTTGTTGCAGGAGGCGCATGGAGGAGGATTAATGGGACACTTTGGCGTCAAGAAGACGGAGGATATACTTGCTACACATTTCTTTTGGCCAAAGATGAGACGGGATGTTGAGCGTTTTGTTGCTCGCTGCACTACATGTCAAAGAGCTAAGTCACGACTCAATCCTCATGGTTTATATATGCCTTTGCCTGTACCTAGTGTTCCTTGGGAGGATATATCTATGGACTTTGTTTTAGGTTTACCTCGAACAAAGAAGGGGAGGGATAGCATATTTGTTGTCGTGGATAGGATCTCGAAAATGGCACACTTTATACCATGTCATAAAAGCGATGATGCTGTTAATGTTGCTGATTTGTTCTTTCGTGAAATTATTGGCTTACATGGTGTGCCAAATACTATTGTTTCAGATCGTGATACTAAACTTCTTAGCCACTTTTGGAGATGTTTATGGGCTAAGTTGGGGACTAAGCTGCTTTTTAGTACTACTTGTCACCCCCAAACTGATGGACAAACTGAAGTAGTCAATAGAACATTGTCTACTATGCTTAGGGCTGTTTTGAAGAATAACAAGAAAATGTGGGAAGAATGCTTGCCTCATATTGAATTTGCTTATAATCGTTCATTGCATTCTACTACTAAGATGTGCCATTTTGAAATTGTGTATGGTTTCCTACCTCGTGCACCTATTGATTTGTTGCCTCTTCCATCTTCAGAGAAGGTTAATTTTGATGCTAAAGAACGTTCTGAATTGATTTTAAAAATGCATGAGTTAACTAAGGAAAACTTTGAGCGTATGAATGCTAAATATAAACTTGCTGGAGATAAGGGTAGAAAACATGTTGTGTTTGCGCCTGGAGATCTTGTTTGGTTACATTTGCGTAAAGATAGATTTCCTAATCTGCGCAAATCAAAGCTAATGCCGCGTGCTGATGGTCCTTTTAAGGTGTTAGAGAAAATAAATGATAATGCATATAAACTTGAGCTACCTGTAGATTTTGGGGTTAGTCCCACTTTTAACATTGCAGATTTGAAGCCTTATTTGGGTGAGGAAGATGCGCTTCCGTCGAGGACGACTTCATTTCAAGAAGGGGAGGATGATGAGGACATCAATACCATTGTTACACCCACAGCCCCTACTGTTACATATACTAGACCAATTACTAGAGCTCGCGCATGCCAATTAAATTACCAGGTACTTTCGTTTCTTGGTAATGATTCTAATGTTCATGAGATTATGATGCTGCCTAAATTGGATACATTTGTTTTGCTTACAAATGAAGGGCCTAGCTTGGAGAAGGATGAATATTGGAGCAAGAACACACATGGAGTTGATGGCATGCACAAGGGGATCAAGAACAGAGTTACAAGTGATGATTTCAGGACTTTAAAGCTGCCATAAGGAGTGCATGAAGCCTTGGACGAAATGTACAAGATGCCACTTCATAATATTCGTCCATAGGCTATTCTAGGTGCTACGTCACCTTATTAATGGGCCAGGCCCATGTAATTTCGAAATACTTAAGTATAGGCTATTTTTAGAGACCGTATGTGTGGGGAAACAAGAGTTAGGGTTGGTTTCGGACCCCACCCTCAAGGGCCACGAAATTCCCCCCTCTTCCTCCATATATACAGCCCTTAGGGCGTCGTTTAGACTTTGGGTTTTGTTTAGATTAATAGTTCGCCATAGCTGCAACTTCGCGTACTACGTTTGTGTCCAACGACCAGACCAAGACGTCACAGAACCCCACCTTGATCAATAAAGCTTTCATCTTATATTCGCAATATCCAGATTGCAATCTCAGTTTCTTGCTTGTTCTTTGTTTGCTCGCAGGAAACAGACCCTCGTGGTCAGGTTGATCGTGCTCCGGCGTGGTCAATAACCCTCGGAAGTTGGTTTAGCGATTGCTAAGGCACGACGTCTCGCACGTTCGTAGTCGGATCGTCAAAGTCGACTCCCACAGAAAACGATAGCCACCATCTCATCGAAACATCGGGACACCTTAGCCTCTATCAGTACCTTGTTGATTTATTTCTCTACCTTAATTCTACGTGGCTTCTCAATTTATGGATATGTGACCATTTCAAGAGGAATGCATTCGTTCATTTTGTCCGGATGTGAAGACTATATGTTGCAATTTTCATTTCATTGGTTTCAGCTTCAATATTTTTCTATCAATGTACTAATGGTGGTCACCCTCTTCAGGATGGCTCCTCCAACGTGCACGACTCCAAATCCTGATCGGCCACCACCTCCACCTCCTCCAGAGGTGATAGAGGCGGGGTGTCCCGATCTTTCGATGAGATGATAACTATCGATTTGGTGAAGATGACTTTGACGATCCGACTACAAACGTGCACGATGTTGCGCCTTAGCAATCGCTAAACCAACTCCGAGAGGTTATTGACCACGCTGGAGCACAATCAACCTGACCACGAAGGTCTATTCCTGCAAGCAATCGAAGAACAAGCAAGAATATGATAAAAGCAATCTGAATATTGCGAGTATATATGAAGTATTGATAAAGGTGGGTGATAGAGGCAAAGGTGTCCCGTCTTTCGATGAGATGGTGGATTTCGCTTTGGTGGAAGTCGACTTTGACGATCCGACTACGAACGTGCGAGGACGTCGCGCCTTAGCAATCGCTAAACCAACTCCGAGAGGTTATTGACCACGCCGGAGCACGATCAACCTGACCACGAGGGTCTGTTTCCTGCGAGCAAACGAAGAACAAGCAAGAAACTGAGATTGCAATCTGGATATTGCGAATATAAGATGAAAGCTTTATTGATCAAGGTGGGGTTCTGTGACGCCTTTGTCTGGTCGTTGAACACAAACGAAGTACGCGAAGTTGCAGCTATGGCGAACTTTTAATCTAAACAAAACCCAAAGTCTAAACGATGCCCTAAGGGCTGTATATATGGAGGAAGAGGGGGTGGATTTCATGGCCCTTGGTGGAGGGGTCCGAAATCAACCCTATCTCTTGTTTCCCCACACATACGGACTCTAAAAATAGCCTATACTTATGTATTTCGAAATTACATGGGCCTGGCCCAATAATAAGGTGACGCAGCACCTAAAATAGCCTCGGGACGAAATTTATGAAGTGGCATCTTGTATATTTCGTCCAAGGCTTCATGCACACATTATGGTGGCTTCAAAGTCCTGAAATCATCACTTGTAACTCCGTTCTTGTTCCCCTTGCGCATGCCATCATCTCCATGCTTGTTCTTGCTCCAATGTTCATCCTTCTCCAAGCTAGGCCCTTCATTTGTAAGCAAAACAAATGTATCCAATTTAGGCAGCATCATATTCTCATGAACATTAGAATCATTACCAAGAAACGAAAGTACCTGATAATTTAGTTGGCGTGCACGAGCTCTAGTAATTGGTCCAGTATGTATAGCAGCAGGGGCTGTGGGTGTAATAATTGTATTGATGTCCTCATCAAAGGTAGTCATGTCCTCATCATCCTCCCCTTCTTGAAAATAAAGCCGTCCTCGGCGTTGCTTAATCTGAAATGTGGCTAACAAAAGAGACAAGGTGTACATGTTGTATATGTATATGTCATCTATTTTTACTTCCCTTGATTTTTGCATATATGACACATGAATAGATGAGTAACTTGCATAGTTCATAAAATCTAAAGACAAAAAATTAGCACAAGAAGTAGAAGGCATGAAAATATTGCAACTCAGTTTGCACATATAAGTGAAGCTCTTATTCATTTCAAAAGATTGACAATGTTCATCATTAAACCATCCCAACATTGGTGAATAAACCTTACTTGCATCAAATTTACATGCTACAACATGCTTAAATAAGCAAACATGCAATAAGTCATTCAACACAGAATCATCACCAAGATTAGAGGTCATATCAAAATGATTAAACATTGGTTCTTTTGCATCAATAGTTAATTCAATGGGTGCACTCAAAATTGTTGGTATTTCAGTTGTTTGATCACATGGCAAAGTCAAATTATCAACGTAGTCCTCTAAAATAGGTGATGTGATCAAAGTAGTGGGTAGCTCATCAGATGGTGCATTCAAATTGACAAGGCATTCATCATTCTCATGTAGAGATGGAAGATCAGTACCTTTGTCATTACCTCTTATGATCAACTCAGATGATGTAGCCACTCTCGGGGACGATGTGTCACATGGTGGAGGTGATGTAGTCCTGACAACAACGGATGTGGTTGTCATAGTATGCCTAGTAGTTGAAGGAACAATCATATCAACTCTTGGAATGTGCACCGTGCGCTTGTTCTCCTCGTGGCCAACACGTCGTTTTATTTCCTGTTCAGCTTTGCAAGCAAGATGAAACAAATGGTCCATAGGATAACACTCTTCATGAATTAGTATCTCTTGAATATCACGGTTTAATCCTCCCCAAAATCTATCCATAAAATCATCTTCACTTTCTTCTAAAGAGGAATGCAACAAGGTAGTTTGTAAATCATCATAATATTTTGTTACAGTTTCACTACCTTGTTTTAAGTGTTGCAACTTCTTAATCATGTCACGAGTATAATAAACAGGGACGAAAGTATGTCGCATGGCAAGTTTCAAATCATCCCAAGTAGTAGGTATATAATCAGGGTGTAACCGACAATATTCACTCCACCAAACCAAAGCATAACCAGTGAAAGAACCAACCGCAACCTTAACCTTTTTATGTTCATTGAAATTATGGGAAGCAAATATATTTTTTATGTCGAACTCCCATTCAATATATAAAGCAGGTTTAAAACGGCCATTAAATGGTGGTATAGATACATTAACCTGATCATGTGATGAGGACATCAATACAATTGTTACACCCACAGCCCCTGCTGCTATACATACTGGACCAATTACTAGAGCTCGTGCACGCCAACTAAATTACCAGGTACTTTCGTTTCTTGGTAATGATTCTAATGTTCATGAGAATATGATGCTGCCTAAATTGGATACATTTGTTTTGCTTACAAATGAAGGGCCTAGCTTGGAGAAGGATGAACATTGGAGCAAGAACAAGCATGGAGATGATGGCATGCGCAAGGGAAACAAGAACGGAGTTACAAGTGATGATTTCAGGACTTTGAAGCCACCATAATGGGTGCATGAAGCTTTGGACGAAATATACAAGATGCCACTTCATAAATTTCGTCCCGAGGCTCTTTTAGGTGCTGCGTCACCTTATTATTGGGCTAGGCCCATGTAATTTCGAAATACATAAGTATAGGCTATTTTTAGAGTCCGTATGTGTGGGGAAACAAGAGATAGGGTTGATTTCGGACTCCTCCACCAAGGGCCACGAAATTCCCCCCCTCTTCCTCCATATATACAGCCCTTAGGGCATCGTTTAGACTTTGGGTTTTGTTTAGATTAAAAGTTCGCCATAGCTGCAACTTCGCGTACTTCGTTTGTGTTCAACGACCAGACAAAGGCGTCACAGAACCCCACCTTGATCAATAAAGCTTTCATCTTATATTCGCGATATCCAGATTGCAATCTTAGTTTCTTGCTTGTTCTTCGTTTGCTCGCAGGAAACAGACCCTCGTGGTCAGGTTGATCGTGCTCCGGCGTGGTCAATAACCTCTCGGAGTTGGTTTAGCGATTGCTAAGGCGCGACGTCCTCGCACGTTCGTAGTCGGATCGTCAAAGTCGACTTCCACCAAAGCGAAATCCACCATCTCATCGAAAGACGGGACACCTTTGCCTCTATCACATCACGTAGAGCAATAAAAACAGCACGTAAATGTTCCAAATGTTCTTCCAAAGATCTGCTATAAATCAATATGTCATCAAAGTAAACTACCACAAATCGTCCAATGAAAGCACGTAAAACTTCGTTCATTAATCTCATGAAAGTACTAGGTGCATTAGTTAACCCAAAAGGCATGACTAACCACTCATATAATCCAAACTTAGTTTTAAATGCTGTTTTCCATTCATCTCCCAATTTCATTCGAATTTGATGGTAGCCACTACGCAAATCAACTTTGGAGAATATTGTAGAGCCACTCAATTCATCAAGCATATCATCTAGCCTAGGAATAGGATGACGATAACGAATAGTAATATTATTAATGCCTCTACAATCAACACACATACGTGATGTACCATCCTTTTTCGGCACTAGAATAATAGGAACAGCACAAGGACTAAGGGATTCGCGTATATAACCTTTGTCGAGAAGCTCTTGTACTTGACGCATAATCTCCTTCGTCTCCTCTGGATTGGTACGGTATGGTGCACGGTTTGGCAGTGAAGCACCGGGAATTAAGTCAATCTGATGCTCAATCCCTCGAATAGGCGGTAATCCCGGTGGCACGTCTTGTGGAAAAACGTCAGCGAACTCCTGCAAAATGTTAGTGACAGCAGGAGGCAAAGAGGAAGGCACGTCCTCGAATGAAAATAATGCCTCTTTGCACACAAAAGCATAGCAAACAGATTTGCTGAAATCTAGCTCATCAATATCAGATTTGGTGGCAAATAAACATGCACTTTTCAATTTAATTTCAGAAGCAACACTAGATGGTTTATTATTAGTGATAGAGGCAAAGGTGTCCCGTCTTTCGATGAGATGGTGGATTTCGCTTTGGTGGAAGTCGACTTTGACGATCCGACTACGAACGTGCGAGGACGTCGCGCCTTAGCAATCGCTAAACCAACTCCGAGAGGTTATTGACCACGCCGGAGCACGATCAACCTGACCACGAGGGTCTGTTTCCTGCGAGCAAACGAAGAACAAGCAAGAAACTAAGATTGCAATCTGGATATTGCGAATATAAGATGAAAGCTTTATTGATCAAGGTGGGGTTCTGTGACGCCTTTGTCTGGTCGTTGAACACAAACGAAGTACGCGAAGTTGCAGCTATGGCGAACTTTTAATCTAAACAAAACCCAAAGTCTAAACGATGCCCTAAGGGCTGTATATATGGAGGAAGAGGGGGGGAATTTCGTGGCCCTTGGTGGAGGAGTCCGAAATCAACCCTATCTCTTGTTTCCCCACACATACGGACTCTAAAAATAGCCTATACTTATGTATTTCGAAATTACATGGGCCTAGCCCAATAATAAGGTGACGCAGCACCTAAAAGAGCCTCGGGACGAAATTTATGAAGTGGCATCTTGTATATTTCGTCCAAAGCTTCATGCACCCATTATGGTGGCTTCAAAGTCCTGAAATCATCACTTGTAACTCCGTTCTTGTTTCCCTTGCGCATGCCATCATCTCCATGCTTGTTCTTGCTCCAATGTTCATCCTTCTCCAAGCTAGGCCCTTCATTTGTAAGCAAAACAAATGTATCCAATTTAGGCAGCATCATATTCTCATGAACATTAGAATCATTACCAAGAAACGAAAGTACCTGGTAATTTAGTTGGCGTGCACGAGCTCTAGTAATTGGTCCAGTATGTATAGCAGCAGGGGCTGTGGGTGTAACAATTGTATTGATGTCCTCATCATCCTCCCCTTCTTGAAATGAAGTCGTCCTCGACGGAAGTTCATCTTCCTCACCCAAATAAGGCTTCAAATCTGCAATGTTAAAAGGGGGACTAACCCCAAAATCTGCAGGCAGCTCAAGTTTATATGCATTATCATTTATTTTCTCTAACACCTTAAAGGGACCATCAGCACGTGGCATTAACTTTGATTTGCGCAAATCAGGAAATCTATCCTTACGCAAATGTAACCAAACAAGATCTCCAGGTGCAAACACAACATGTTTTCTACCCTTATCTCCAGCAAGTTTATATTTAGCATTCATACGCTCAATGTTTTCCTTAGTTAACTCATGCATTTTTAAAATCAATTCAGCACGTTCTTTAGCATCAAAATTAACCTTCTCCGAAGATGGAAGAGGCAACAAATCAATAGGTGCACGAGGTAGGAAACCATACACCAAAAGGGCACATCTTAGTAGTAGAATGCAATGAACGATTATAAGCAAATTCAATATGAGGCAAGCATTCCTCCCACATTTTCTTATTATTCTTCAAAACAGCCCTAAGCATAGTAGACAACGTTCTATTGACTACTTCAGTTTGTCCATCAGTTTGAGGGTGACAAGTAGTACTAAAAAGCAGTTTAGTCCCCAACTTAGCCCATAAACATCTCCAAAAGTGGCTAAGAAATTTAGTATCACGATCTGAAACAATAGTTTTTGGCACACCATGCAAGCGAATAATTTCACGAAAGAACAAATCAGCAACATTAACAGCATCATCGCTTTTATGACATGGTATAAAGTGTGCCATTTTCGAGAATCTATCCACGACAACAAATATGCTATCCCTCCCCTTCTTTGTTCGAGGTAAACCTAAAACAAAGTCCATAGATATATCCTCCCAAGGAACACTAGGTACAGGCAAAGGCATATATAAACCATGAGGATTGAGTCGTGACTTAGCTTTTTGACATGTAGTGCAGCGAGCAATAAAACGCTCAACATCCCGTCTCATCTTTGGCCAAAAGAAATGTGTAGCAAGTACGTCCTCCGTCTTTTTCACGCCAAAGTGTCCCATTAATCCTCCTCCATGCGCCTCCTGCAACAACAAAAGACGAACGGAGCTAGCTGGAATGCATAGCTTGTTAGCACGAAACACAAATCCATCGTTAACAACAAACTTGTTCCACATTCTTCCTTCTTTACAATTATGCATTACATCTTTAAAATCAGCATCATGCACATATTGATCTTTGATGGTCTCCAAACCAAATATTTTGAAGTCAAGTTGTGAAAGCATAGTATAGCGACGAGACAAAGCATAAGCAATAACATTTTCTTTTCCCTTCTTGTGTTTAATGACATAAGGGAAAGTCTCAATGAATTCAACCCATTTAGCATGTCTACGATTCAGTTTAGCTTGACTTTTAATATGTTTCAATGATTCATGATCAGAATGTATAACAAATTCTTTGGGCCATAAATAATGTTGCCATGTTTCTAAAGTCCGAACAAGAGCATATAATTCTTTATCATAAGTAGAATAATTCAGACTAGGCCCACTCAATTTTTCAGAAAAGTATGCAACAGGTTTGCCATCTTGTAATAACACACCTCCTAATCCAATTCCACTAGCATCACATTCAAGCTCAAAAGTCTTATTAAAATCAGGAAGTTGGAGTAAAGGTGCATGTGTCAACTTATCTTTCAATACCGTGAAGGCTTCTTCCTGTGCGGTACCCCAAACAAAAGGCACATCCTTCTTTGTAAGCTCGTTGAGAGGTGCAGCAATGGTGCTGAAATCTCTCACAAAACGCCTATAGAATCCAGCGAGGCCAAGAAAACTCCTCACTTGTGTGACCGTTTTGGGCTGCGGCCAACTCTCAATAGCTTCAATCTTGGCTTTGTCAACTTCAATTCCCTGTGGAGTAACAACATAGCCAAGAAAAGATACTCGGTCGGTGCAAAAGGTGCACTTCCCAAAGTTACCAAACAAACGTGCATCACGTAGAGCAATAAAAACAGCACGTAAATGTTCCAAATGTTCTTCCAAAGATCTGCTATAAATCAGTATGTCATCAAAGTAAACTACCACAAATCGTCCAATGAAAGCACGTAAAACTTCGTTCATTAATCTCATGAAAGTACTAGGTGCATTAGTTAACCCAAAAGGCATGACTAACCACTCATATAATCCAAACTTAGTTTTAAATGCTGTTTTCCATTCATCTCCCAATTTCATACGAATTTGATGGTAGCCACTACGCAAATCAACTTTGGAGAATATTGTAGAGCCACTCAATTCATCAAGCATATCATCTAGCCTAGGAATAGGATGACGATAACGAATAGTAATATTATTAATGCCTCTACAATCAACACACATACGTGATGTACCATCCTTTTTCGGCACTAGAATAATAGGAACAGCACAGGGACTAAGGGATTCGCGTATATAACCTTTGTCGAGAAGCTCTTGTACTTGACGCATAATCTCCTTCGTCTCCTCTGGATTGGTACGGTATGGTGCACGGTTTGGCAGTGAAGCACCGGGAATTAAGTCGATCTGATGCTCAATCCCTCGAATAGGCGGTAATCCCGGTGGCACGTCTTGTGGAAAAACGTCAGCGAACTCCTGCAAAATGTTAGTGACAGCAGAACCCAACGCGTACGCATAGCAGTTTTCAAAGCAGCCCAAGTAGTTGGAATAGGATATAATCTACAATGTTCAGACCACCATACACATGCAAAACTAGTGAAAGCACAAACGGCAGCAGCAACTCGTCTCTCCTCAGGATATTGTAAACATGTAAATCGTTGTTCAGTTTCTAACTCCCAAGTAAGATATATATCAGGAACATATCTACCCTCAAATGGTGGAATATTCAATTTCAGTTTAGGAATATGGACATCATCTCGTACCTGAGGTGGTGGTGCAGGCCTACCATTACGAATATATACCTGAGGTCGACCTGCTGGTGGTGGTACAGGTGGCTGCACGTAGTGTTGATTTTGATCAACCTCATCCTCATAGTCTCCCACATAATCATCCTCCTCCGCATCAGCAGCAGGAGCCACAGAAGTATCAACAGCAGCACCAACAGTTTGGCCAAACGCAAGAGGAACACGGCTTGCTCGGCGGAGGTCTGCTTCGCGACGTGGAGGTAGTCGTTGTTGTTGTTGTTGTTGGAGAGGTGCGTTAGCTGCAGCGGGTGGTGGTGGTGGAAGACGCGCGAGCAATTCATTAAACTTGTTATCGAGCTTTGTTTCGAACGTTTTCTCAAAGCCAGTGATCTTCTCCATGGCCTCTTCAAAATTGTTCAGCACATCTTGCGCCTGTTCAGTCATCATTTGCTGAAACTTGTCATGAAGCTCCTTGTTCGATAAATTCTCCCAGTCAATCTCGTCGGCTTGTGATCCTGGCATGGTTAGCAGCAATAGAAACACACAAGAATATGATCCTACAGACTACGAACAAGTGGTGGTGGTGGGTGTCACAAATCCGTCAAGCAAATCTCAAATTCTTACCAGTTCTTACCCAGCAGCAGGCGGTGATCGGCAACCGTTGTAGTCAAAAACTCTCAAAGCTTGGATAGAGCGATTACCAGGGAGAGTCAAACGCACGACGTAGATGTATGTGGAGCTGGGAAGGCTTATAATATGGTAGCAAAAAGGGTCAGCAATAATCAATTCAGAGATGCAAAGTTGAATAAACGCTCAACGACGGTACTGTGCTGGTCCTAGGCTAGACTGTGCTAGAGACGCGAGCCTAGAAC
>NC_041386.1:314407189-314434813 GCF_002162155.2 Triticum dicoccoides | reverse complement strand
AAAAATCACTATAATGGCGAGTGTCTCAAAACTCTTCTTAGCTCAAACTGACAGGATGGGCTCGAAATTTTTTTTTTGACCAATTTTTTTTTTTTTTACTGCCCGGACCCAAAACTGGAAACGGGTCAAAAAAAACTTCCTATAATGGCACCTGTCTCAAAACACTCAGAAACACCTAAAAATAGGATAGCCAGAAAATTTTTCAAAAAATGCGTTTTCGAAAAATTTTGGGCCTAAAGGGAGCGTGGCTACCCGACTCCGGCAAGGAAACACGAATCGGAAACTAGATGGATCTCGAAAACAACCCTAATAAGCAAGGAACTCGGATTGGTGGTGGATATATGGTGGTGGTATATGGCAGCGGTGGTGGTAGCGGTGGTAGTATATGGATATGGATCGGTGGTGGTATATGGACACGGATTGGTGGTGGTATATGGATACAGATTCGGAGCGGTGGCGGATAAGCGGTGGTGGTAGATGGCAGGGGCGATGATGATGGTGCGGCGGCGGCGTGACAACTTATGACCAGAACTCGAAACTCTAAAAGACTAGACTCTAAGACCAGCAACTAGACACGACGATGCAACCGCAAATTCAACAAAGCAAAACCCTAAAAAGATTATGCAAAGGCTCAGATTGGTTCGGATATGATGAACTAACCCTAATTTTTTTTTTGTGGCTTTTTCGTGGACTATAGGTATGAAGAACAGACTCGATCTAAACTATGAAAAACTGTAAAATCTCACCGAGCAACCTGGAAATCTGATACCACTTGATAGAGGCGGAGGTGTCCCGTCTTTCGATGAGATGGTGGATTTCGCTTTGGTGGAAGTCGACTTTGACGATCCGACTACGAACGTGCGAGGACGTCGCGCCTTAGCAATCGCTAAACCAACTCCGAGAGGTTATTGACCACGCCGGAGCACGATCAACCTGACCACGAGGGTCTGTTTCCTGCGAGCAAACGAAGAACAAGCAAGAAACTAAGATTGCAATCTGGATATTGCGAATATAAGATGAAAGCTTTATTGATCAAGGTGGGGTTCTGTGACGCCTTTGTCTGGTCGTTGAACACAAACGAAGTACGCGAAGTTGCAGCTATGGCGAACTTTTAATCTAAACAAAACCCAAGGAAAAGCTACCAGATGGATCTACTTATATAGGAGCAAGGGGTGGCGGCCAAGGAGGTGGGAGGACGTCCCAAGGCAGCCTAAAACTAAATCTAGGTCGTACAAGGCCAATGGGCCCAAGTGGAGGTGATGTAACACCTTTGGACTTGTAGTTTGACTCGGATTCTGCTGCAGCATCAGATTGTTTCGTCCACAACTCAATGCTCCGGACGAATTTGAAGGTGATTCCAATTGGGTTGGAAAGTGCACGAAATCTAGTTTCCAACAAAAAAAGAATCACCCAATTCGGAGTCCGTATGAAAAACTTGTGTGCGTTTTGAGTCAGGTATGTCTGTGCAGTCCGAATCTGAATCCAGAACGTGAGAGACTTGGACTCTATCTTCTCTTGGGCCAAAAGTGACGTGAGAGAACTTTTTGAACAGCAAATAAACATCTCTTTCTTCCTTATCTTCATATGTGGATTGTACAAATGTCCCATACACCTGCAATTAGACAAAACACAAAAGTGTGTGAAGTATTTTTGTTCTGGATAACGTAAATAGATTATTGAATAGTTTGCACTACAAATCACCTGACAAATATGCATATATGCAATATTTTTGGTCATATCCAAGGTAGTCATGTCCTCATCAAAAGGCACATTGATAGAGGCAAAGGTGTCCCGTCTTTCGATGAGATGATGGATATCGCTTTGGTGGAAGTCGACTTTGACGATCCGACTACGAACGTGCGAGGACGTCGCGCCTTAGCAATCGCTAAACCAACTCCGAGAGGTTATTGACCACGCCGGAGCACGATCAACCTGACCACGAGGGTCTGTTTCCTGCGAGCAAACGAAGAACAAGCAAGAAACTAAGATTGCAATCTGGATATTGCGAATATAAGATGGAAGCTTTATTGATCAAGGTGGGGTTCTGTGACGCCTTTGTCTGGTCGTTGAACACAAACGAAGTACGCGAAGTTGCAGCTATGGCGAACTTTTAATCTAAACAAAACCCAAAGTCTAAACGATGCCCTAAGGGCTGTATATATGGAGGAAGAGGGGGGGAATTTCGTGGCCCTTGGTGGAGGAGTCCGAAATCAACCCTATCTCTTGTTTCCCCACACATACGGACTCTAAAAATAGCCTATACTTATGTATTTCGAAATTACATGGGCCTAGCCCAATAATAAGGTGACGCAGCACCTAAAAGAGCCTCGGGACGAAATTTATGAAGTGGCATCTTGTATATTTCGTCCAAAGCTTCATGCACCCATTATGGTGGCTTCAAAGTCCTGAAATCATCACTTGTAACTCCGTTCTTGTTTCCCTTGCGCATGCCATCATCTCCATGCTTGTTCTTGCTCCAATGTTCATCCTTCTCCAAGCTAGGCCCTTCATTTGTAAGCAAAACAAATGTATCCAATTTAGGCAGCATCATATTCTCATGAACATTAGAATCATTACCAAGAAACGAAAGTACCTGGTAATTTAGTTGGCGTGCACGAGCTCTAGTAATTGGTCCAGTATGTATAGCAGCAGGGGTTGTGGGTGTAACAATTGTATTGATGTCCTCATCAGTGGGGATCCGTAAGCGGTCTTGGTCTGGTCGTTGGACACAAACGAAGTACACGAAGTTGCAATGGCTAACTTTTAACTAAACAAATCCCAAGGAAAAGCTACTAGATGGATCTACTTATATAGGAGCAAGGGGTGGCGGCCAAGGAGGTGGGAGGACGTCCCAAGGCAGCCTAAAACTAAATCTAGGTCGTACAAGGCCAATGGGCCCAAGTGGAGGTGATGTAACACCTTTGGACTTGTAGTTTGACTCGGATTCTGCTGCAGCATCAGATTGTTTCGTCCACAACTCAACGCTCCGGACGAATTTGAAGGTGATTCCAATTGGGTTGGAAAGTGCACGAAATCTAGTTTCCAACAAAAAAAGAATCACCCAATTCGGAGTCCGTATGAAAAACTTGTGTGCGTTTTGAGTCAGGTATGTCTGTGCAGTCCGAATCTGAATCCAGAACGTGAGAGACTTGGACTCTATCTTCTCTTGGGCCAAAAGTGACGTGAGAGAATTTTTTGGACAGCAAATAAACATCTCTTTCTTCCTTATCTTCATATGTGGATTGTACAAATGTCCCATACACCTGCAATTAGACAAAACACAAAACTGTGTGAAGTATTTTTGTTCTGGATAACATAAATAGATTATTGAATAGTTTGCACTAGAAATCACCTGACAAATATGCATATATGCAATATTTTTGGTCATATCCAAGGTAGTCATGTCCTCATCATCCTCCCCTTCTTGAAAATAAAGCCGTCCTCGGCGTTGCTTAATCTGAAATGTGGCTAACAAAAGAGACAAGGTGTACATGTTGTATATGTATATTTCATCCATTTTTACTTCCCTTGATTTTTGCATATATGACACATGAATAGATGAGTAACTTGCATAGTTCATAAAATCTAAAGCCAAAAAATTAGCACAAGAAGTAGAAGGCATGAAAATATTGCAACTCAGTTTGCACATATAAGTGAAGCTCTTATTCATTTCAAAAGATTGACAATGTTCATCATTAAACCATCCCAACATTGGTGAATAAACCTTACTTGCATCAAATTTACATGCTACAACATGCTTAAATAAGCAAACATGCAATAAGTCATTCAACACGGAATCATCACCAAGATTAGAGGTCATATCAAAATGATTAAACATTGGTTCTTTTGCATCAATAGTTAATTCAATGGGTGCACTCAAAATTGTTGGTATTTCAGTTGTTTGATCACATGGCAAAGTCAAATTATCAACGTAGTCCTCTAAAATAGGTGGTGTGATCAAAGTAGTGGGTAGCTCATCATATGGTGCATTCAAATTGACAAGGCATTCATCATTCTCATGTAGAGATGGAAAATCAGTACCTTTGTCATTACCTCTTATGATCAACTCAGATGATGTAGCCACTCTCGGGGGCGATGTGTCACATGGTGGAGGTGATGTAGTCCTGACAACAACGGATGTGGTTGTCATAGTATGCCTAGTAGTTGAAGGAACAATCATATCAACTCTTGGAATGTGCACCATGCGTTTGTTCTCCTCGTGGCCAACACGTCGTTTTATTTCCTGTTCAGCTTTGCAAGCAAGATGAAACAAATGGTCCATAGGATAACACTCTTCATGAATTAGTATCTCTTGAATATCACGGTTTAATCCTCCCCAAAATCTATCCATAAAATCATCTTCACTTTCTTCTAAAGAGGAATGCAACAAGGTAGTTTGTAAATCATCATAATATTTTGTTACAGTTTCACTACCTTGTTTTAAGTGTTGCAACTTCTTAATCATGTCACGAGTATAATAAGCAGGGACGAAAGTATGTCGCATGGCAAGTTTCAAATCATCCCAAGTAGTAGGTATATAATCAGGGTGTAACCGACAATATTCACTCCACCAAACCAAAGCATAACCAGTGAAAGAACCAACCGCAACCTTAATCTTTTTATGTTCATCGAAATTATGGGAAGCAAATATATTTTTTATGTTGAACTCCCATTCAATATATAAAGTAGGTTTAAAACGGCCATTAAATGGTGGTATAGATACATTAACCTGATCATGTGCATTTGGATGTTTGTGCACCTCTCGTGACGGTTGTGGTATTTGCAAAGGTGGTGGCACGTCTCCCGCGATCGACGAAGCCCATGAATTGACTCTGGATCCTGTCATGATTAGTAGAACAAGAAACAAAACCCAAAAATAATGTTCCTATAACTACTAGGATGTGGTGGTAAACGCTCACAGTAAAGCAAATATCAATGTCTTACACGTTCTTACCATGCAGCAGGCGGTGATCGGCAACCAGCGGTGTCAAGTAACTCCGAATATTGAGTAAAGCGATTGCCAGGGGAGCGTACGTATACACGGTGTAGAAATATGTGGAGCTGGGTTGGCTATATATGGTAGCAAAAGATTAGCAATAATCAATTCAAAGATGCAATGTTGAATAAACGCTCAACGACAGTACTGTGCTGGTCCTAGGCTAGACCGGACTAGAGACGCGAGCCTAGAACACTAATGAGGTCACGGCGTAGCACAACTAGCATCAATGAAGGATACTAAGTAGCTCTGGACAGCAAGATATAAGTGAAGATCACAACGGCAGTAAAGATAATGATGAAAAACAACTGCCAAACAGGATATACAACAACTCTCTCTCCAATTTTCCTCTTGAAAAGTTTGAGCCAATTTTCTGATAAATTCTTTCAAAGAATGCTACTAACTCAAGCTTTCCAATGCAAAAAGAATCACTAAATTCCGAGTTGATATGAGGAGTCAAAGAATTCTAAAACTGGCCTGAAAAATTGGAACAAGCTGTGTTCACGAACTTCAGAGGGCAAAAAGACCTATTTAGAAGCCGATTTTGAGGTGTCAAATATTAAACTAGTTTCTGCAACTATTTAGATGCGGCTCGTCTCTAGCTTCAATTTGAGTACTCACAGAGCCAAAACGGACTTCGTATGAGGAAGATACTCCTGTTTTACTGAACAGTGCGCAAAACAGATTCCAATCCGAATTCAGGTACGAGATTGATTCTAGATAGATCCGATTTTTTTTCTTCTCTTTTTTTTTTCTCACGCTTTTTTTCTTTTTCTTCTCTCTCTTTTTCTTTTTTTTCTTTCCTTTTTTCTCTTTTTTTCTCTCTTTTTTTTACTTTTTTTTTCTCTCGTTTTTTTTCTCTATCTTTTTTTTCTCTCTCCCTCTTTCCAAAACAAACTAGATAAGATGTAGATTGGATCAAGCGAAGATGGGAACGATCTCAACTATGATTATGACAATGAACGGTGGGTAGCACATGGAGGAAATTAATGGATGGGTGGTGGACAGCGGAAGGGATAATGATGCAGCGACGACGTGACTAATGTGAACAGAACTCGAAACTCTAAACGACCTAGACACTAAGACCAGCAACTGACACGACGATGCAACCGATAATTCAACTATGAAAGCAATGAATAGAAAATTGCAAAGGCTCAGACTGGCTTGGATAAAGGATGAATAGATCTAACTCTTTTTTGTGGATTTTTCTTGGACAATAGGTAAGAAAATAAATCTAATCTAGGAAAACTGGAAATTCTCACCGAGCAACCTGAAAACTGATACCACTTGATAGAGGCGGGGTGTCCCGATCTTTCGATGAGATGATAACTATCGATTTGGTGAAGATGACTTTGACGATCCGACTACAAACGTGCACGACGTTGCGCCTTAGCAATCGCTAAACCAACTCCGAGAGGTTATTGACCACGCTGGAGCACAATCAACCTGACCACGAAGGTCTATTCCTGCAAGCAATCGAAGAACAAGCAAGAATATGATAAAAGCAATCTGAATATTGCGAGTATATATGAAGTATTGATAAAGGCGGGGATCCGTAAGCGGTCTTGGTCTGGTCGTTGGACACAAACGAAGTACACGAAGTTGCAATGGCTAACTTTTAACTAAACAAATCCCAAAGTCTAAACGATGCCCTAAGGGCTGTATATATGGAGGAAGAGGGGGGAATTTCGTGGCCCTTGGTGGAGGGGTCCGAAATCAACCCTATCTCTTGTTTCCCCACACATACGGACTCTAAAAATAGCCTATACTTATGTATTTCGAAATTACATGGGCCTGGCCCAATAATAAGGTGACGCAACACCTAAAATAGCCTCGGGACGAAATTTATGAAGTGGCATCTTGTATATTTCGTCCAAGGCTTCATGCACCCATTATGGTGGCTTCAAAGTCCTGAAATCATCACTTGTAACTCCGTTCTTGTTCTTGCTCCAATGTTCATCCTTCTCCAAGCTAGGCCCTTCATTTGTAAGCAAAACAAATGTATCCAATTTAGGCAGCATCATATTCTCATGAACATTAGAATCATTACCAAGAAACGGAAGTACCTGGTAATTTAGTTGGCGTGCACGAGCTCTAGTAATTGGTCCAGTATGTATAGCAGCAGGGGCTGTGGGTGTAACAATTGTATTGATGTCCTCATCATCCTCCCCTTCTTGAAATGAAGTCGTCCTCGACGGAAGTACATCTTCCTCACCCAAATAAGGCTTCAAATCTGCAATGTTAAAAGTGGGACTAACCCCAAAATCTGCAGGCAGCTCAAGTTTATATGCATTATCATTTATTTTCTCTAACACCTTAAAGGGACCATCAGCACGTGGCATTAGCTTTGATTTGCGCAAATCAGGAAATCTATCCTTACGCAAATGTAACCAAACAAGATCTCCAGGTGCAAACACAACATGTTTTCTACCCTTATCTCCAGCAAGTTTATATTTAGCATTCATACGATCAATGTTTTCCTTAGTTAACTCATGCATTTTTAAAATCAATTCAGCACGTTGTTTAGCATCAAAATTAACCTTCTCCGAAGATGGAAGAGGCAACAAATCAATAGGTGCACGAGGTAGGAAACCATACACAACTTCAAAAGGGCACATCTTAGTAGTAGAATGCAATGAACGATTATAAGCAAATTCAATATGAGGCAAGCATTCCTCCCACATTTTCTTATTATTCTTCAAAACAGCCCTAAGCATAGTAGACAACGTTCTATTGACTACTTCAGTTTGTCCATCAGTTTGGGGGTGACAAGTAGTACTAAAAAGTAGTTTAGTCCCCAACTTAGCCCATAAACATCTCCAAAAGTGGCTAAGAAATTTAGTATCACGATTGATAGAGGCGGGGGTGTCCCGATCTTTCGATGAGATGATAACTATCGATTTGGTGAAGATGACTTTGACGATCCGACTACAAACGTGCACGACGTTGCGCCTTAGCAATCGCTAAACCAACTCCGAAAGGTTATTGACCACGCTGGAGCACAATCAACCTGACCACGAAGGTCTATTCCTGCAAGCAATCGAAGAACAAGCAAGAATATGATAAAAGCAATCTGAATATTGCGAGTATATATGAAGTATTGATAAAGGTGGGGATCCGTAAGCGGTCTTGGTCTGGTCGTTGGACACAAACGAAGTACACGAAGTTGCAATGGCTAACTTTTAACTAAACAAATCCCAAGGAAAAGCTACTAGATGGATCTACTTATATAGGAGCAAGGGGTGGCGGCCAAGGAGGTGGGAGGACGTCCCAAGGCAGCCTAAAACTAAATCTAGGTCGTACAAGGCCAATGGGCCCAAGTGAAGGTGATGTAACACCTTTGGACTTGTAGTTTGACTCGGATTCTGCTGCAGCATCAGATTGTTTCGTCCACAACTCAACGCTCCGGACGAATTTGAAGGTGATTCCAATTGGGTTGGAAAGTGCACGAAATCTAGTTTCCAACAAAAAAAAAAGAATCACCCAATTCGGAGTCCGTATGAAAAACTTGTGTGCGTTTTGAGTCAGGTATGTCTGTGCAGTCCGAATCTGAATCCAGAACGTGAGAGACTTGGACTCTATCTTCTCTTGGGCCAAAAGTGACGTGAGAGAACTTTTTGGACAGCAAATAAACATCTGTTTCTTCCTTATCTTCATATGTGGATTGTACAAATGTCCCATACACCTGCAATTAGACAAAACACAAAAGTGTGTGAAGTATTTTTGTTCTAGATAACATAAATAGATTATTGAATAGTTTGCACTAGAAATCACCTGACAAATATGCATATATGCAATATTTTTGGTCATATCCAAGGTAGTCATGTCCTCATCAAGAGGCATGGCAAGCTGTGATGGCCGTAACCAATGCAAACACTCAGCTGATCATGCAAATTCTTCAAGAGCGCAATCAAGGCAGTCAAGGGAATCAAGGCAGCAGCCAGAGTCACTTTGCTACACTCAACTAGTTCCTTGCTAACGGGCCAAAGACTTTCAGCAATTGTGTTGAGGCAACCGATGCTGACGATTGGCTTGTGGATCTGTGTAAGCATTTCGAGTGAAGTAACATCAGGCCTGAGGACTTTGTCAAGTTCGCTTCCTTCCAACTCAAAGATCAAGCTGCAGAATGGTTCTAGCAGTACAAGGATTCCAGAGGTGGACGTGTTATCACTTGGGATGATTTCCGTCGAGATTTCCGAGCTCATCATATTCCGCAGAGCGTGGTTGAAAGCAAGCGTGAGGAATTCCGCAATCTGAAGCAAGGCTCTTTGTCTGTCTATGACTACAACAAATTGTTCCAGAAGCTCGCCCGCTTTGCCAAGCAGGACGTGCCTGATGAGAAGAGCATGATATATCAGTTCAGGGGTGGTCTCAGAGAGGATATTCAGCTCGCTCTTGTTCTCTTCGAGCCCTTGAGGTACGATGAGTTCTACAACATGGCACTGAAGCAAGAGGCTGCTCAGTTGAGGTGTGATGCTTCCAGGAAGCGAGTCAGAGATGGTACTCCTTCTTCCTCTACTCAAGTGGCCAAGCAGCAGAAGTTTTGGCTTCCTCCTCCTCCGTTCTGTCAGCCGTTCCAGCAGAAGAGCAAAGGTGGCAGTGGTTCTTCCCACCCACCCAACCCTGGCTTTCAGAACAAGACTTCGTCTCAAGCTCCAAGATCGAGTGCTCCGTATCACCGTCCTCTTTCAGAGGTCACATGCAACCAGTGCCAACAGAAGGGTCACTATACCATCAAGTGTCTCAACCAGAGGCGTCTTCCTCCTCCTCCTCCTGTCAGATCGGCAAGTACAGCTGTGGTCAAGCACAACCCCAAGCATGCCAAGGTCAATTTGATGAATGCAGCTCAGGCAGAGGACTCGTCAGATGTGATCATGGGTAACCTTCCTGTTAATGATAAACCTACAGAAGTTCTTTTTGACACTGGTGCATCGCATTGCTTCATCTCGAAACCTTTTGCATCTAAGCATGAGTTGACTTCCCAAGTTATGCATAAACCGTTAGCAGTCGTCTCTCCGGGTAGATGTTTGCTTGCTAATCACGAGATTCTGGATATTTCTATCATGATGGGTGATTTCAAGTTTCTGGCTTCTCCAATGGTTCTTGGTAACTCGGATATTGATCTTATTCTCGGCATGGATTGGCTTTCTAAGCACAAGGCTCAGCTTGATTGTGCTGCCAGGCAGATTCAATTGACTCATTCTATGAGGATGTAATTTTCTTTTCCGCTCGGGATAATACTATCCGTCTGTTTTCTCTCAATGAGAAGGGTGAATTGGATGCTATCTCTCAAATACCTGTCGTTTGCGAATATCAAGACGTCTTTCCAGAAGAGCTCCCAGGAATGCCTCCGCACCGGCCAGTTGAATTCATTATTGACCTTGAGCCTGGCACAGAATCTGTGTGCAAACGTCCTTACAAGCTCGGACCTAAAGAGTTGAAGGAGCTGAAGAAGCAACTCGATGAGCAAGAAAGAATGGGTCTCATCCGGCCTAGTTCTTCTCCGTGGGGTTGTGGTGTTCTTTTTGTGAAGAAGAAGGATGGAACGGACCGTCTTTGTGTTGATTACTGTCCGGTGAACAAGAAGACCATCAAGAACAAATACCCACTTCCCAACATCAATGAGCTGTTCGAACAACTCAAAGGTGCCCAAGTATTCTCCAAGCTTGATCTCCGTATGGGTTATCACCAGATTCGCATTCGTGAAGAAGATATTCCCAAGACAGCATTCAGAACAAGTTTTGGTTCATATGAATACACTGTCATGTCTTTTGGCCTCGCAACGCTCCTCCGACGTTCTCTCGCATGATGAACTTCATCTTCAACGCCTACACCAATGACTTCGTTTTGGTTTATCTCGACGACATTCTGGTTTTCTCCAAGAACAAGGAAGATCATGCCAAGCACTTGCGTTTGGTTCTCGATAAGCTCAGAGAACATCAGTTCTACGCCAAGTTCTCCAAGTGTGAATTTTGGCTCGATGAGGTTCTTTATCTTGGCCATATCATCTCTGCCAAGGGCATTGCCGTAAATCCTGAGAAGGTGTCTGCTATTGTGAATTGGGAACCTCCTCAGAACGTGAAGCAACTCCGCAGTTTTCTCGGTCTCGCAAGCTATTGTCCAAGATTCGTTGAAAACTTTTCCAAGATTGCGAAGCCTCTCTCAAATCTTCTTTAGAAGCACGTCAAGTACGTTTGGTCTCCGGAGTGTGATATTGCTTTCAACACTTTGAAAGAGAAATTGATCACTGCTCCAGTTCTGACTCCGCTTGATGAATCCAAGCCGTACGAGGTCTTTTGTGATGCCTCTCTCCAAGGTCTTGGCGCAGTTTTGATGCAAGAGAAGAAAGTTGTTGCTTATACATCTCGCCAGTTGAAGCCTAATGAGAAGAACTACCCAACTCATGATCTCGAGTTGGTGGCAGTTGTGCATGCTCTTTTGACTTGGAGACATCTTCTATTGGGAAGAAAAGTGGACATTTTCACTGATCACAAGAGTCTCAAGTACATCTTCACTCAGCCTAATCTCAATGATGAGGACATGACTACCTTGGATATGACCAAAAATATTGTATACATGCATATTTGTCAGGTGATTTCTAGTGCAAACTATTCAATAATCTATTTATATTATCCAGAATAAAAATACTTCACACACTTTTGTGTTTTGTCTAATTACAGGTGTATGTGATATTTGTACAATTCACATATGAAGATAAGGGAGAAAGAGATGTTTAAGTGCTGTTCAAAAAGTTCTCTCACGTCACTTTTGAGCCAAGAGAAGATAGAGTCCAAGTCTCTCACGTTCTGGATTCAGATTCGGACTGCACAGACATACCTGACTCAAAACGCCAACAACTTTTTCATACGGACTCCGAATTGGGTGATTCTTTTTTTGTTGGATTCTAGATTTCGTGCTCTTTGCATCCCAATTGGATTCATCTTCAAATTCGTCCGGAGTGTTGATATATCGACGAAACAATCATACGTTGCAGCAGAATCCGAGTCAAACAACAAGTCCAAAGGTGTTGCATCACCTCCACTTGGGCCCATTGGCCTTGTACGACCTAGGGTTAGTTTTAGGCTGCCTCGGGACGTCCTCCCACCTCCTAGGCCGCCACCCCTTGCTCCTATATAAGTAGATCCATCTAGTAGATTTTCCCTTGGGATTTGTTTAGTTAAAAGTTAGCCATTGTAACTTCGTGTACTTCGTTTGTGTCCAACGACTAGACCAAGACCGCTTACGGATCCCCACCTTTATCAATACTTCATATATACTCGCAATATTCAAATTGCTTTTATCATATTCTTGCTTGTTCTTCGATTGCTTGCAGGAATAGACCTTCGTGGTCAGGTTGATTGTGCTCCGGCGTGGTCAATAACCTCTCGGAGTTGGTTTAGCGATTGCTAAGGCGCAACGTCGTGCACGTTTCTAGTCGGATCGTCAAAGTCGTCTCCACCAAATCGATAGTTATCATCTCATCAAAAGATCGGGACACCCTGACTCTATCAAGTGGTATCAGTTTTCAGGTTGCTCGGTGAGAATTTTCAGTCATCCCTAGATTAGATTGATTTTCTTACCTATTGTCCAAGAAAAAAACCACAAAAAAAGTTAGATCTATTCATCCTTTGTCCTAGCCAGTCCGAGCCTTTGCAATTTTCGTTTCATTGTTTGCATTATTGAATTATCGGTTACATCGTCGTGTCGAGTTGCTGGTTTTAGTGTCTAGTTCCTTTAGAGTTTCGAGTTCTGTTCACATTAGTCACGTCGCCGCTGCATCATTATCCCTTCCGCTGTCCATCATCTTATCCATCAATTTCCACCACGTGCTACGCACTGTCCATTGTCATAATCCTAGTTGAGGTCATTCACATCTTCGCCTGATCCAATCTGCATCTTATCTAGTTTGTCTTGGAAAGAGGGAGAAAAAAAAGATAGAGGAAAAAAGAGAGAAAAAGGAAAGAAAGAAAAAGAAAAAAGAGAGAAAGAAAAAGAAAAAAAAAGTGTGAGGAAAAAATAAGAGAAAAAAAAACAAAATTCGGATCTATCTAGACTCAATCTCGTAGTTGAATTCGGACTGGAATCTGTTTTGTGCACTGTTCAGTAAAAAAGACATAACTTCCTCATACAACGTCCGTTTTGGCTCCGCGAGTACTCAAATTAAAGCTAGAGACGAGACGCATCTAAATAGTTGCAGAAGCAAGTTTAATATTTTGCACCTCAAAATCGGCTTCTAAATAGGTCTTTTTGCCCTCCGAAGTTCGCGAACACAGCTTATTCCAGTTTTTCAAGCCAGTTTTAGAATTTTTTGACTCCTCATATCACCTCGGAATTGAGTGATTCTTTTTGCATTGGAAAGCTTGAGTTAGTAGCAAACTTTTCAAGAGGAAATTTGGAGAGAGAGTTGTTATATATCCTGCTTGGCAGTTGTTATTCATCATTACCTTTACTGCCGTTGTGATCTTCACTTATATCTTGCTGTCCAGAGCTACTTATCCTTCATTGATGCTAGTTGTGCTATGCCATGACCTCATTAGTGTTCTAGGCTCGCGTCTCTAGTCCGGCCTAGCCTAGGACCAGCACAGTACCGTCGTTGAGCGTTTATTCAACATTACATCTTTGAATTGATTATTGCTAATCTTTTGCTACCATATATAGCCAACCCAGCTCCACATATTTCTACACCGTGTATACATATGTTTCCCTGGCAATCGATTTACACAATCTTCGGAGTTATTTGACATCGCTGGTTGCCTGTCACCACCTGCCGCATGGTAAGAACTTGTAAGATATTGATATTTGCCTTACTGTGAGCACTTCACAACCACATCCTAGTAGTTCATAGGAACATTATTCTCGAATTTTGTTTCCTGTTTCTACTAATCATGACAGGTTCCGGAGATAGAAGTTCTTGGATGACGGACACATCTTCACCATCACGAGAGTTGGGACAACACACACAAGCACATGGTCAGCTTATCTCTTTACCATCATTTGAGGGTAGATTTAATCCTGCTATTTATCTAGCTTGGGAGTTTGAAGTAGAACAAGTTTTTAGTAACCATGACTTTTCTGAAGTTAAGAGAGTACGATCTGCCACTAGAGCATTTACTGGCTTTGCTTCTGTTTGCTGGAGTGTGCATTGTAATAAAAATATTGATAACCAACCCACAACTTGGAAGGATTTGAAACATGTAATGAGACAACAATTTTTCCCTCCTTACTATCGTCGTGAATTGCTTCGCAAATTTGAACAATTTAAACAAGGCAATAACACTGTTCATGCTTACTACCAAGAGTTCAAATCTTATATGTATCATTGTGACATAGAAGAATCTGAGGATGATACAATGAATAGATTTTTTGGTGGTTTGAACCATGATATTCAGGCAAGATTTAGGTATATTCCTTGTTGCATTACTGGTATGTATGTTCGTGCTTGTACCTTTGAGAGACAGTTACAGGAGGATGCATTGGGTGACTACAACAACTACTATTACAATTCATGCTCACTACCATCGGTTGATTCCTCCACCGTTGCACCTACTAGAGCAGCCACATCTCAGATTGTGAGTGTGACATCATCTCAAGTGTATGGTACATTGTCATTGTCCATACCGACATCAGCTACGTCTTTGCGACAAGGTAACAGTAAAGGTATTGATGATATAACTTCACATGAGAATGATGCATCCCTAATTAACTTAAATACATCATGTGTTGAGTTACCTGTTGATTTGAGCACGCCACCTATTTTAGAGAATCATGTTACTATCATGAATGCATCATGTGATCAAACAACTGAAATACCAACAATTTTGAGTGCATCCATTGAATTAACTATTGATGCAAAAGAACCAATGTTTAATCATTTTGATACGACCTCTAATCTTGGTGATGATTCTGTGTCCAATGACTTACTGCATGTTTGCTTATTTAAGAATGTTGTAGCATGTAAAGTTGATGCAAGTAAGGTTTATTCACCAATATTGGGATGGTTTAATGATGAATATTGTCAATCATTTGATAGGAATAGGAGCTTCACTTATATGTGCAAACTGAGTTGCAATATTTTCATGCCTTCTACTTATGATAATATTTTGCCTTTATATTTTATGATATATGAAAGTTACTCATGTATACATGTGTCATATGTGCAAAAATCAAGGAAAGTAAAAATGGATGACATATACATATACAACATGTATACCTTGTCTCTTTTCTTAGCCACATTTCATATTAAGCAACGCCGAGGACGACTTTGTTTTCAAAAAGGGGAGGATGATGAGGACATGACTACCTTGGATACGACCAAAAATATTATATACATACATATTTGTCAGGTGATTTCTAGTGCAAACTATTCAATAATCTATTTATGTTATCCAGAACAAAAATACTTCACACACTTTTGTGTTTTGTCTAATTATAGGTGTATGTGATATTTGTACAATTCACATATGAAGATAAGGGAGAAAGAGATGTTTAAGTGCTGTTCAAAAAATTCTCTCACGTCACTTTTGAGCCAAGAGAAGATAGAGTCCAAGTCTCTCACGTTCTGGATTCAGATTCGGACTGCACAGACATACCTGACTCAAAACGCCAACAACTTTTTCATACGGACTCCGAATTGGGTGATTCTTTTTTTGTTGGATTCTAGATTTTGTGCTCTTTGCAGCCCAATTGGATTCACCTTCAAATTCGTCCGGAGCGTTGAGATATCGACGAAACAATCAGACGTTGCAGCAGAATCCGAGTCAAACAACAAGTCCAAAGGTGTTGCATCACCTCGACTTGGGCCAATAGGCCTTGTACGACCTAGGGTTAGTTTTAGGCTGCCTTGGGACGTCCTCCCACCTCCTAGGCCGCCACCCCTTGCTCCTATATAAGTAGATCCATCTAGTAGCTTTTCCATTGGGATTTGTTTAGTTAAAAGTTAGCCATTGCAACTTCGTGTACTTCGTTTGTGTCCAACGACCAGACCAAGACCGCTTACGGATCCCCACCTTTATCAATACTTCATATATACTTGCAATATTCAGATTGCTTTTATCATATTCTTGCTTGTTCTTCGATTGCTTGCAGGAATAGACCTTCGTGGTCAGGTTGATTGTGCTCCGGCGTGGTCAATAACCTCTCGGAGTTGGTTTAGCGATTGCTAAGGCGCAACGTCGTGCACGTTTGTAGTCGGATCGTCAAAGTCGTCTCCACCAAATCGATAGTTATCATCTCATCGAAAGATCGGGGCACCCTGACTCTATCAAGATGATGAGGACATGACTACCTTGGATACGACCAAAAATATTGTATACATGCATATTTGTCAGGTGATTTCTAGTGCAAACTATTCAATAATCTATTTATGTTATCCAGAACAAAAATACTTCACACACTTTTGTGTTTTGTCTAATTACAGGTGTATGTGATATTTGTAATATTCACATTTGAAGATAAGGGAGAAAGAGATGTTTAAGTGCTGTTCAAAAAGTTCTCTCACGTCACTTTTGAGCCAAGAGAAGATAGAGTCCAAGTCTCTGACGTTCTGGATTCAGATTCGGACTGCACAGACATACCTGACTCAAAATGCGAACAACTTTTTCATACGGACTCCGAATTGGGTGATTCTTTTTTTGTTGGATTCTAGATTTCGTGCTCCTTGCAGTCCAATTGGATTCACCTTCAAATTCATCCGGAGCGTTGAGATATCGACGAAACAATCAGACGTTGAAGCAGAATCCGAGTCAAACAACAAGTCCAAAGGTGTTGCATCACCTCCACTTGGGCCCATTGGCCTTGTACGACCTAGGGTTAGTTTTAGGATGCCTTGGGACGTCCTCCCACCTCCTAGGCCGCCACCCCTTGCTCCTATATAAGTAGATCCATCTAGTAGCTTTTCTCTTGGGATTTGTTTAGTTAAAAGTTAGCCATTGCAACTTCGTGTACTTCGTTTGTGTCCAACGACCAGACCAAGACCGCTTACGGATCCCCACCTTTATCAATACTTCATATATACTCGCAATATTCAGATTGCTTTTATCATATTCTTGCTTGTTCTTCGATTGCTTGCAGGAATAGACCTTCGTGGTCAGGTTGATTGTGCTCCGGCGTGGTCAATAACCTCTCGGAGTTGGTTTAGCAATTGCTAAGGCGCAACGTCGTGCACGTTTGTAGTTGGATCGTCAAAGTTATCTCCACCAAATCGATAGTTATCATCTCATCGAAAGATCGGGACACCCTGACTCTATCACTCAACCTCAGGCAAACTCGATGGGTCGAAATGATTCAAGAGTACAATCCGAGTATTGAGTACACTCCAGGCAAGGCCAATGTGATTGCTGACGCTTTGAGCAGAAAGACTTACTGCAACAGTTTGATTCTTAAGCCTTATCAACCGGAGCTTTGTGAAGCTTTCCGCAAACTTAATCTGCAAGTTGTTTCTCAAGGTTTCCTTGCCAACCTTCAAGTCTCTCCTACCTTAGAAGACCAGATTCGCCAAGCTCAGCTTCTTGATGCTATGGTGAAAAAGGTGAAGATTGGGATTGCCAAAAGTCAGTCCAAGTACAAGTGCTACCGCCTTGATGACAAGGACACCCTCTTCTTCGAGGATCATATTGTTGTGCCCAAAGGTGACCTCCGTAAAGTGATCATGAATGAGGCTCACAATTCTCTCCTCTCCATCCACCCTGGGAGCACGAAGATGTATCAGGACCTTAAGCAAGCTTATTGGTGGACTCGAATGAAGCGCGAGATTGCTCAATTCGTGAATGAATGTGATGTCTGCAGAAGAGTGAAGGCAGAACACCAAAGGCCAGCAGGTCTCCTCCAACCTCTTGCCATTCCAGAATGGAAGTTTGACCACATTGAAATGGACTTCGTGACTAGGTTTCCAAAGTCCAAGCGTGGCAATGATGCTATATTTGTTGTCATCGACAAACTCACCAAAGTGGCTCACTTTCTGCCTATCAAAGAGTCGATCACTGCAGCTCAATTGGCTGAACTCTATACCTCTCGCATTGTCTCTCTACACGGTATTCCTCAAGTGATCTCTTCAGACCGTGGCAGCATCTTTACCTCCAAGTTTTGGGATTCTTTCCAGAAGGCCATGGGCACGAACATCCGCTTCAGCACAACTTTCCATCCTCAAACAAGCGGTCAAGTCGAGCGTGTCAACCAGATTCTTGAAGATATGCTCAGGGCTTGTGTGATCTCCTTCGGCATGAAGTGGGAGGATTGTCTTCCTTATGCTGAATTCTCCTACAACAATAGTTTTCAAGCAAGTTCGGGCAAGGCCCCTTTTAAAATTCTGTATGGCAGGAAGTGCCGTACCCCTCTCAACTGGTTTGAAACCGGTGAACGTCAACTTTTGGGTAATGACTTAATCACATAAGCAGAAGAAATGTGCAAAGTCATTCGTGATAACCTCAAAGCAGCCCAATCCCGCCAGAAGAGCTACTATGATAGTAAGCACCATGATTTGGCTTTCGAGATCGGAGATCATGTTTACCTCCATGTCTCTCCTATGAAAGGTACTCGTCGCTTCGGTATCAAAGGGAAGCTTGCCCCTAGATACGTGGGACCTTTCAAGATTGTCAGCAAGAGAGGCGACCTCGCCTATCAACTCGAGCTTACTTCAAACTTTGCAAATGTTCATGACGTGTTCCATGTCTCTCAGCTTCGAAAGTGCTTCAAGACTCCTGACCGCACAGTCAACTTCGAGGACATTGAGCTCCAAGAAGATCTCTCCTATCATGAGCACCCAGTTTCTATTCTTGAAGAGACTGAACGCAAGACTCGCAACAAGTCAATCAAATTTCTCAAAGTCAAGTGGTCACACCATTTCAACCGTGAAGCTACCTGGGAACGCGAGGATCACCTCCATTCTGAGTACCCGGAGTTCTTTCAGTCCTAGATCTCGGACGAGAACTTTTCGTAGTGGTGGAGTGTTGTAACACCCCGGATGTAACTTTCCCAATTTGTACTCCAACTCTTGCCGTTTCCGGCGTTAAGTTATATTTATTTCTTGGGTTCGGGTTTTTGTCTCCATGTGTTGTTTTTTTTGTCATGCATCTCATATCATGTCATCATGTGCATTGCATTTGCATACGTGTTCATCTCATGCATTCGAGCATTTTCCCCGTTGTTCGTTTTGCACTCCGGTGCTTCGTTCTCCTCCGGTGGTCACTTCTAGCTTTCTTTCGTGTGTGGGGATTAAACATTTCCGGATTGGACCAAGACTTGCCAAGCGGCCTTGGTATACTACCGGTAGACCGCCTGTCAAGTTTCGTGTTATTTGGACTTCGTTTGATACCCCAACGGTTAACCGAGGGACCGAAAAGGCCTCTTGTATGTTGCAGCCCAACACCCCTCCAATTTGGCCCAAATCCCACCAAACTCTGCTCCATGTCCTAGAGCGTTCGATCACGATCACGTGGCCGAAAACCGCACCTCATTTGGTGATGAGGACATCAATACAATTGTTACACCCACAGCCCCTGCTGCTATACATACTGGACCAATTACTAGAGCTCGTGCACGCCAACTAAATTACCAGGTACTTTCGTTTCTTGGTAATGATTCTAATGTTCATGAGAATATGATGCTGCCTAAATTGGATACATTTGTTTTGTTTACAAATGAAGGGCCTAGCTTGGAGAAGGATGAACATTGGAGCAAGAACAAGCATGGAGATGATGGCATGCGCAAGGGAAACAAGAACGGAGTTACAAGTGATGATTTCAGGACTTTGAAGCCACCATAATGGGTGCATGAAGCCTTGGACGAAATATACAAGATGCCACTTCATAAATTTCGTCCCGAGGCTATTTTAGGTGCTGCGTCACCTTATTATTGGGCCAGGCCCATGTAATTTCGAAATACATAAGTATAGGCTATTTTTAGAGTCCGTATGTGTGGGGAAACAAGAGATAGGGTTGATTTCGGACCCCTCCACCAAGGGCCACGAAATTCCCCCCTCTTCCTCCATATATACAGCCCTTAGGGCATCGTTTAGACTTTGGGGATTTGTTTAGTTAAGAGTTAGCCATTGCAACTTCGTGTACTTCGTTTGTGTCCAACGACCAGACCAAGACCGCTTACGGATCCCCACCATTATCAATACCTCAAATATATTTGCAATATTCAGATTGCTTTATCATATTCTTGCTCGTTCTTCGATTGCTTGCAGGAATAGACCTTCGTGGTCAGGCTGACCGTGCTTCCGGCATCGTCAGTAACATCAGGAGATTGGTTTAGCGATTGCTAAGGCGCAACGTCGTGCACGTTTGTAGTCGGATCGTCAAAGTCGTCTCCACCAAATCGATAGTTATCATCTCATTGAAAGATCGGGACACCCTCGCCTCTATCAAGTGGTATCAGATTTCCAGGTTGCTCGGTGAGATTTTACAGTTTTTCGTAGTTTAGATCGAGTCCGTTCTTCATACCTATAGTCCACAAAAAAGCCACAAAAAAATTAGGGTTAGTTCATGATATCCGAACCAATCTGAGCCTTGCATAATCTTTTTAGGGTTTTGCTTTGTTGAATTTGCGGTTGCATCGTCGTGTCTAGTTGCTGGTCTTAGAGTCTAGTCTTTTAGAGTTTCGAGTTCTGGTCATCAGTTGTCACGCCGCCGCCGCACCATCATCATCGCCCCTGCCATCTACCACCACCGTTTATCCGCCACCGCTTCGAATCCGTATCCATATACCACCACAGCTGTCATATACCACCACCGCTGCCATCTACCACCATATATCCACCACCAATCCGAGTTCTTGTCATATTAGGTTTGTTTTCGAGATCCATCTAGATTCCGATTCGTGTTTCCTTGCCGGAGTAGGTTTCGGAAAAAAAAAGAGTTCGGAAACCACGCTCCGTTTAGGCCCAAAATTTTTCAAAAACGCATTTTTCGAAAAAATTTCTGGCTATCCTATTTTTAGGTGTTTCTGAGTGTTTTGAGACAGGTGCCATTATAGGAAGTTTTTTTTTGACCCGTTTCCAGTTTTTGGGTCCGGGCAGTCGAAAAAAAAAATTGGTCAACAAAATTTCGTGCCCATCCTGTTAGTTTGAGCTAGGAAGAGTTTTGAGACACTCGCCATTATAGTGATTTTTCGCAAAAAAAAAGCAGCGCAAAAAAAAAGAGCGCAAAAAAAAGAGCGAAAAAAAATTCCAGAGTGTGCTTTTCCCTTGTTTACATGCCGCGCCGTGATTTTGTTGGTGTTCTAGGCTCGCGTCTCTAGCACAGTCTAGCCTAGGACCAGCACAGTACCGTCGTTGAGCGTTTATTCAACTTTGCATCTCTGAATTGATTATTGCTGACCCTTTTTGCTACCATATTATAAGCCTTCCCAGCTCCACATACATCTACGTCGTGCGTTTGACTCTCCCTGGTAATCGCTCTGATGAGGACATCAATACAATTGTTACACACACAGCCCCTGCTGCTATACATACTGGACCAATTACTAGAGCTCGTGCACGCCAACTTAATTACCAGGTACTTTCGTTTCTTGGTAATGATTCTAATGTTCATGAGAATATGATGCTGCCTAAATTGGATACATTTGTTTTGCTTACAAATGAAGGGCCTAGCTTGGAGAAGGATGAACATTGGAGCAAGAACAAGCATGGAGATGATGGCATGCGCAAGGGAAACAAGAACGGAGTTACAAGTGATGATTTCAGGACTTTGAAGCCACCATAATGGGTGCATGAAGCCTTGGACGAAATATACAAGATGCTACTTCATAAATTTCGTCCCGAGGCTATTTTAGGTGCTGCGTCACCTTATTATTGGGCCAGGCCCATGTAATTTCGAAATACATAAGTATAGGCTATTTTTAGAGTCCGTGTGTGTGGGGAAACAAGAGATAGGGTTGATTTCGGACCCCTCCACCAAGGGCCACGAAATTCCCCCCCTCTTCCTCCATATATACAGCCCTTAGGGCATCGTTTAGACTTTGGGTTTTGTTTAGATTAAAAGTTCGCCATAGCTGCAACTTCGCGTACTTCGTTTGTGTTCAACGACCAAACAAAGGCGTCACAGAACCCCACCTTGATCAATAAAGCTTTCATCTTATATTCGCAATATCCAGATTGCAATCTTAGTTTCTTGCTTGTTCTTCGTTTGCTCGCAGGAAACAGACCCTCGTGGTCAGGTTGATCGTGCTCCGGCGTGGTCAATAACCTCTCGGAGTTGGTTTAGCGATTGCTAAGGCGCGACGTCCTCGCACGTTCGTAGTCGGATCGTCAAAGTCGACTTCCACCAAAGCGATATCCATCATCTCATCGAAAGACGGGACACCTTTGCCTCTATCATTCTCCAAGCTAGGACCTTCATTTGTAAGCAAAACAAATGTATCCAATTTAGGCAGCATCATATTCTCATGAACATTAGAATCATTACCAAGAAACGAAAGTACCTGGTAATTTAGTTGGCGTGCGCGAGCTCTAGTAATTGGTCTAGTATGTATAGCAGCAGGGGCTGTGGGTGTAACAATGGTATTGATGTCCTCATCAGGAGATATCGTTTCCACATATATATTGACTGATTGATGAGGACATCAATACAATTGTTACACCCACAGCCCCTGCTGCTATACATACTGGACCAATTACTAGAGCTCGTGCACGCCAACTAAATTACCAGGTACTTTCGTTTCTTGGTAATGATTCTAATGTTCATGAGAATATGATGCTGCCTAAATTGGATACATTTGTTTTGCTTACAAATGAAGGGCCTAGCTTGGAGAAGGATGAACATTGGAGCAAGAACAAGCATGGAGATGATGGCATGCGCAAGGGAAACAAGAACGGAGTTACAAGTGATGATTTCAGGACTTTGAAGCAACCATAATGGGTGCATGAAGCCTTGGACGAAATATACAAGATGCCACTTCATAAATTTCGTCCCGAGGCTATTTTAGGTGCTGCGTCACCTTATTATTGGGCCAGGCCCATGTAATTTCGAAATACATAAGTATAGGCTATTTTTAGAGTCCGTATGTGTGGGGAAACAAGAGATAGGGTTGATTTCGGACCCCTCCACCAAGGGCCACGAAATTCCCCCCTCTTCCTCCATATATACAGCCCTTAGGGCATCGTTTAGACTTTGGGTTTTGTTTAGATTAAAAGTTCGCCATAGCTGCAACTTCGCGTACTTCGTTTGTGTTCAACGACCAGACAAAGGCGTCACAGAACCCCACCTAGATCAATAAAGCTTTCATCTTATATTCGCAATATCCAGATTGCAATCTTAGTTTCTTGCTTGTTCTTCGTTTGCTCGCAGGAAACAGACCCTCGTGGTCAGGTTGATCGTGCTCCGGCGTGGTCAATAACCTCTCGGAGTTGGTTTAGCGATTGCTAAGGCGCGACGTCCTCGCACGTTCGTAGTCGGATCGTCAAAGTCGACTTCCACCAAAGCGAAATCCACCATCTCATCGAAAGACGGGACACCTCCGCCTCTATCATAAGGATAAAAATATTACTTTGCTTCCTATGACTCCTGATTCCATTTTGAAAGATGATATTAATAGAGCTAATAAAGCACAACAGGAGAAGAATAAGAGTGAAAATCAGATTGTGGCAAAAGAATTTGAGCAACAAATGAAGCCTAATAATAAACCATCTAGTGTTGCTTCTGAAATTAAATTGAAAAGTGCATGTTTATTTGCCACCAAATCTGATATTGATGAGCTAGATTTCAGCAAATCTGTTTGCTATGCTTTTGTGTGCAAAGAGGCATTATTTTCATTCGAGGACGTGCCTTCCTCTTTGCCTCCTGCTGTCACTAACATTTTGCAGGAGTTCGCTGACGTTTTTCCACAAGACGTGCCACCGGGATTACCGCCTATTCGAGGGATTGAGCATCAGATTGACTTAATTCCCGGTGCTTCACTGCCAAACCGTGCACCATATCGTACCAATCCAGAGGAGACGAAGGAGATTATGCGTCAAGTACAAGAGCTTCTCGACAAAGGTTATATACGCGAATCCCTTAGTCCTTGTGCTGTTCCTATTATTCTAGTGCCGAAAAAGGATGGTACATCACGTATGTGTGTTGATTGTAGAGGCATTAATAATATTACTATTCGTTATCGTCATCCTATTCCTAGGCTAGATGATATGCTTGATGAATTGAGTGGCTCTACAATATTTTCCAAAGTTGATTTGCGTAGTGGCTACCATCAAATTCGTATGAAATTGGGAGATGAATGGAAAACAGCATTTAAAACTAAGTTTGGATTATATGAGTGGTTAGTCATGCCTTTTGGGTTAACTAATGCACCTAGTACTTTCATGAGATTAATGAACGAAGTTTTACGTGCTTTCATTGGACGATTTGTGGTAGTTTACTTTGATGACATACTGATTTATAGCAGATCTTTGGAAGAACATTTGGAACATTTACGTGCTGTTTTTATTGCTCTACGTGATGCACATTTGTTTGGTAACCTTGGGAAGTGCACCTTTTGCACCGACCGAGTATCTTTTCTTGGCTATGTTGTTACTCCACAGGGAATTGAAGTTGACAAAGCCAAGATTGAAGCTATCGAGAGTTGGCCGCAGCCCAAAATGGTCACACAAGTGAGGAGTTTTCTTGGCCTCGCTGGATTCTATAGGCGTTTTGTGAGAGATTTCAGCACCATTGCTGCACCTCTCAACGAGCTTACAAAGAAGGATGTGCCTTTTGTTTGGGGTACCGCACAGGAAGAAGCCTTCACGGTATTGAAAGATAAGTTGACACATGCTCCTTTACTCCAACTTCCTGATTTTAATAAGACTTTTGAGCTTGAATGTGATGCTAGTGGAATTGGATTAGGAGGTGTGTTATTACAAGATGGCAAACCTGTTGCATACTTTTCTGAAAAATTGAGTGGGCCTAGTCTGAATTATTCTACTTATGATAAAGAATTATATGCTCTTGTTCGGACTTTAGAAACATGGCAACATTATTTATGGCCCAAAGAATTTGTTATACATTCTGATCATGAATCTTTGAAACATATTAAAAGTCAAGCTAAACTGAATCGTAGACATGCTAAATGGGTTGAATTCATTGAGACTTTCCCTTATGTCATTAAACACAAGAAGGGAAAAGAAAATGTTATTGCTGATGCATTGTATCGTCGCTATACTATGCTTTCACAACTTGACTTCAAAATATTTGGTTTGGAGACCATCAAAGATCAATATGTGCATGATGCTGATTTTAAAGATGTAATGCAGAATTGTAAAGAAGGAAGAATGTGGAACAAGTTTGTTGTTAACGATGGATTTGTGTTTCGTGCTAACAAGCTATGCATTCCAGCTAGCTCCGTTCGTCTTTTGTTGTTGCAGGAGGCGCATGGAGGAGGATTAATGGGACACTTTGGCGTGAAGAAGACGGAGGACGTACTTGCTGCACATTTCTTTTGGCCAAAGATGATACGGGATGTTGAGCGTTTTATTGCTCGCTGCACTACATGTCAAAAAGCTAAGTCACGACTCAATCCTCATGGTTTATATATGCCTTTGCTTGTACCTAGTGTTCCTTGGGAGGATATATCTATGGACTTTGTTTTAGGTTTACCTCGAACAGAGAAGGGGAGGGATAGCATATTTGTTGTCGTGGATAGATTCTCGAAAATGGCACACTTTATACCATGTCATAAAAGCGATGATGTTGTTAATGTTGCTGATTTGTTCTTTCGTGAAATTATTCGCTTGCATGGTGTGCCAAATTCTATTGTTTCAGATCGTGATACTAAATTTCTTAGCCACTTTTGGAGATGTTTATGGGCTAAGTTGGGGACTAAACTGTTTTTTAGTACTACTTGTCACCCCCAAACTGATGGACAAACTGAAGTAGTCAATAGAACGTTGTCTACTATGCTTAGGGCTGTTTTGAAGAATAATAAGAAAATGTGGGAGGAATGCTTGCCTCATATTGAATTTGCTTATAATCGTTCATTGCATTCTACTACTAAGATGTGCCCTTTTGAAGTTGTGTATGGTTTCCTACCTCGTGCACCTATTGATTTGTTGCCTCTTCCATCTTCGGAGAAGGTTAATTTTGATGCTAAACAACGTGCTGAATTGATTTTAAAAATGCATGAGTTAACTAAGGAAAACATTGACGTATGAATGCTAAATATAAACTTGTGGAGATAAGGGTAGAAAACATGTTGTGTTTGCACCTGGAGATCTTGTTTGGTTACATTTGCGTAAGGATAGATTTCCTGATTTGCGCAAATCAAAGTTAATGCCACGTGCTGATGGTCCCTTTAAGGTGTTAGAGAAAATAAATGATAATGCATATAAACTTGAGCTGCCTGCAGATTTTGGGGTTAGTCCCACTTTTAACATTGCAGATTTGAAGCCTTATTTGGGTGAGGAAGATGAACTTCCGTCGAGGACGACTTCATTTCAAGAAGGGGAGGATGATGAGGACATCAATACAATTGTTACACCCACAGCCCCTGCTGCTATACATACTGGACCAATTACTAGAGCTCGTGCACGCCAACTAAATTACCAGGTACTTTCGTTTCTTGGTAATGATTCTAATGTTCATGAGAATATGATGCTGCCTAAATTGGATACATTTGTTTTGCTTACAAATGAAGGGCCTAGCTTGGAGAAGGATGAACATTGGAGCAAGAACAAGCATGGAGATGATGGCATGCGCAAGGGAAACAAGAACAGAGTTACAAGTGATGATTTCAGGACTTTAAAGCCACCATAATGGGTGCATGAAGCCTTGGACGAAATATACAAGATGCCACTTCATAAATTTCGTCCCGAGGCTATTTTAGGTGCTGCGTCACCTTATTATTGGGTCAGGCCCATGTAATTTCGAAATACATAAGTATAGGCTATTTTTTGAGTCCGTATGTGTGGGGAAACACGAGATAGGGTTGATTTCGGACTCCTCCACCAAGGGCCACGAAATTCCCCCCTCTTCCTCCATATATACAGCCCTTAGGGCATCGTTTAGACTTTGGGTTTTGTTTAGATTAAAAGTTCGCCATAGCTGCAACTTCGCGTACTTCGTTTGTGTTCAACGACCAGACAAAGGCGTCACAGAACCCCACCTTGATCAATAAAGCTTTCATCTTATATTCGCAATATCCAGATTGCAATCTCAGTTTCTTGCTTGTTCTTCGTTTGCTCGCAGGAAACAGACCCTCGTGGTCAGGTTGATCGTGCTCCGGCGTGGTCAATAACCTCTCGGAGTTGGTTTAGCGATTGCTAAGGCGCGACGTCCTCGCACGTTCGTAGTCGGATCGTCAAAGTCGACTTCCACCAAAGCGAAATCCACCATCTCATCGAAAGACGGGACACCTTTGCCTCTATCATTTGGACTCTCCTAGCTCCACTTATGCCTATAAATACACCCCCCTTCATTTTTGGATCTCTCTCTCCCCGAAACCCTAGTCTAAAAAAAACAGATCACCGCACCGACGGACATGTCCGGAGCCTAGCCGGACACGTCCGCCGCGCCCCCTCGGCGAACCACCGCTCGCCACGTGGCAGAGCCACCTCACCGCCGCCGTCGGGCCCGAGGCCCAGTTCCGACCCCCGACTCCGCCGCCGCGGCCCACTCGCCGACCCCGCCGCCCGGCTCCCTCAGCCGCCGCCCGCGCCCGCC
>NC_041386.1:314382755-314406190 GCF_002162155.2 Triticum dicoccoides | reverse complement strand
CGACCCCACCGCCGCATCGTCGCCGTCTCGCCGGCCGGCCGAGGCCCGGCGAGCTCCCCTGCCTCCGGATCCGGTCACCTCCCTCCTCTCTGGCAGCGATTCCGGCGAGATCCGCCGCCTCGGTTCGCGTGCACCCGGCTGCTACAGTACCCCGCGGAGAAACCCTAGATCTGCTCTTGAGGGTTGACTTTTTCCCTCTCCCTCTAATTTTTCGAGCAAACTTTGACCAGCCGTATCTCCGCATTTGTAGCTCCGTTTTGGGCATATAACATATCAAAATGTTCGTCTCGACGAGTACATCATTTCGTTCCATTGCATCATTTTCATTTGAGTTCATCTTGATGCCTGAAATGCTGTTAGAAGAGGGCTTCATGAGTTAATTGTCAGATCTGCTAGTTCATCTTAGACTTTTGTCATTTTTGCCATGATTTTTGTGTGTATGATATGCCTGTGAGTCCTTCATATGTTTTGTTAAGCATTTTGTCTTCTTTCCATAGGTGTAACCCATGCATTTTTAGGATGTGTGTGGTGACTTGTACAAGCTTGCAAAGTGAGGCACCCGGTAGATCTGTTTTCAGAGACTTAGTTGTTTTCACTAAGTCTGGGATTATTTAGTTCATGATGCCATATGTTCAGCTTGTTTCCTAGTGATCCGTGCCTCTTTTGAGGATGATCAGTAAAGGAGTTTTGTTAATCATGTTATGCTTTATCCATCCATGTCTTTGTTTGCAATTTTGGAGCATCCTAACATGAGTCAATCGAGCTCTACTTTTGCTTCATGGTGAATCTGGGCAGATCGTCAACTCGTTTGCGATTTTGCCGATGTTATTGTAGTTGATCCGTGCATGCTATGCCATTGTTCTTGCCATGTCTAGCTTATATTTTGTGATTTCTTTATGGATGTATGCTTGCCTTGCCATGACTTGCACCGTAGTGAGTGCATCGAGCTCGTTTACTTGCCTTCGTGAGCTAACTTTCAGCATGTCTCAGTTTTCACTAAGTCTGAAAACTGATTGTGTTTTAGCTGTGTTCGTGTGCCCGTTAGTATATTTTGTGATCCCTTTTGGCCCCAGGTCACTTAGGGACTTTTGTTAATCTTGTTAAGTAGCTCCATGCCATGTTCTTATTTATCTTAATCAGGTCATGTATCATGTTGATTTGCTGCTCCGAAGAGGGCTTCGTGATCTGAAATTTCAGACAAGTGTTAATTTCACTAAGTCTGGAGTCTGTTTTGCATTTGCGTTTTTGCCATGCTTGTTTGAACCTCATAATGGATGAATTGGCCGTGACTCAGTGCTAGTCTTTTGTTAAGCATCTTGTGTGCATCCCTGCCATGTATCTTGTTGTCATGTTTGGTGGCTGTAGCATGTTCATTTCGTTGCATTTAGATGCCTACTTGCTGGAAATCACAAACCGGTGTCATATCTTAAAACGCTTGCCATTTCCAAACCGTAACTCCGATTCCGGTGATCTTTATATCGTTTTCAAGCGATTTCATCTCATCTTTCCAGTGGCACACTTGGAATTCCAAGTTGAGGCCAGGTTCATGCATTTCCTGTCATATCTCGCATTTTGCATCCCGCATCGCATCCCGCATAGCATATTGTCATTTCATCATATTGCTTGGTCTTGCACGTGGTTGATTGTATCCTTGTTGCTTGTTTGTCTTGTTGGGTAGAGCCGGGAGACGAGTTCGCTACCGAGGAGCCCGTTGAGTTTACTTGTGAGGATCCAGTCAACTCTGACAACTGTGCAGGCAAGATGATCATACCCTCGAAATCACTACTATCTTTGCTATGCTAGTTTGCTCGCTCTTGCTATGCCAATGCTACGATGCCTACCTTTGGCTTGTCAGCCTCCCAATTGCCATGTTGAACCTCTAACCCACCATTGTCCTAGCAAATCGTTGATTGGCTATGTTACCGCTTTGCTCAGCCCCTCTTATAGCGTTGCTAGTTCCAAGTGAAGATTGGAGGCCGTTCCTTGTTGGAACATCATTTATTTACTTGTTGGGATATCATTATATTGCCATGCTATCTTAATGCATCTATATACTTGGTAAAGGGTGGAAGGCTCGGCCTCTCGCCTAGTGTTTTGTTCCACTCTTGCCGCTCTAGTTTCCATCATATCGGTGTTATGTTCCCGGATTTTGCGTTTCTTACGCGGTTGGGTTATAATGGGAACCCCTTGATATCTCGCCTTGATTAAAGCTTGTCCAGCAATGCCCAACCTTGGTTTTACCATTTGCCACCTAGCCTTTTCTTTCCCTTGGGTTCTGCAGACTCAAGGGTCATCTTATTTTAACCCCCCGGGCCAGTGCTCCTCTGAGTGTTGGTCCAAACCGTCAGCCGCCGGTGGCTACCAGGGGCAACTCTGGGCTGGCCTACTGGAAGTTTGGACAATCTGAGTGTGCCCTGAGAAAGAGATATGTGCAGCTCCTATCGGGATTTGTCGGCACATTCGGGCGGTGTTGCTGGTCTTGTTTTAACCTGTCGAGGTGTCTTGAGTTACCGAGATACCGAGTCTGATCGGAACGTCTTGGGAGGAGGTCTATTCCTTCGTTGACCGTGAGAGCTTGTCATGGGCTAAGTTGGGACTCCCCTACAGGGATCGAACTTTCGAAATTCGTGCCCGCGGTTATGGGCAGATGAGAATTTGTTAATGTCCGGTTGTAGATAACTTGAACCTTAATTAATTAAAATGAATCAACTATGTGTGTTACCGTGATGGCCTCTTCTCGGCGGAGTCCGGGAAGTGGACACGGTGTTGGAGTAATGTTTGCGCAGGTTGCTCTCTGATGAGGACATGACTACCTTGGATATGACCAAAAATATTGCATATATGCATATTTGTCAGGTGATTTCTAGTGCAAACTATTCAATAATCTATTTATGTTATCCAGAACAAAAATACTTCACACACTTTTGTGTTTTGTCTAATTGCAGGTGTATGGGACATTTGTACAATCCACATATGAAGATAAGGAAGAAAGAGATGTTTATTTGCTGTCCAAAAAGTTCTCTCACGTCACTTTTGGCCCAAGAGAAGATAGAGTCCAAGTCTCTCACGTTCTGGATTCAGATTCGGACTGCACAGACATACCTGACTCAAAACGCACACAAGTTTTTCATACGGATTCCGAATTGGGTGATTCTTTTTTTGTTGGAAACTAGATTTCGTGCACTTTCCAACCCAATTGGAATCACCTTCAAATTCGTCCGGAGAGTTGAGTTGTGGACGAAACAATCTGATGCTGCAGCAGAATCCGAGTCAAACTACAAGTCCAAAGGTGTTACATCAACTCCACTTTGGGCCATGAGCCTTGTACGACCTAGGGTTAGTTTTAGGCTGCCTTGGGACGTCCTCCCACCTCCTTGGCCGCCACCCCTTGCTCCTATATAAGTAGATCCATCTAGTAGCTTTTTCCTTGGGATTTGTTTAGTTAAAGTTAGCCATTGCAACTTCGTGTACTTCGTTTGTGTCCAACGACCAGACCAAGACCGCTTACGGATCCCCACCATTATCAATACCTCATATATATTTGCAATATTCAGATTGCTTTATCATATTCTTGCTCGTTCTTCGATTGCTTGCAGGAATAGACCTTCGTGGTCAGGCTGACCGTGCTTCCGGCATCGTCAGTAACCTCAGGAGATTGGTTTAGCGATTGCTAAGGCGCAACGTCGTGCACGTTTGTAGTCGGATCGTCAAAGTCGTCTCCACCAAATCGATAGTTATCATCTCATCGAAAGATCGGGACACCCTCGCCTCTATCAAGTGGTATCAGTTTTCAGGTTGCTCGGTGAGAATTTCCAGTTTTCCTAGATTAGATTTACTTTCTTACCTATTGTCCAAGAAAAAGCCACAAAAAAGAGTTAGATCTATTCATCCTTGGTCCAAGCCAGTCTGAGCCTTTGCAATTTTCTTTTCATTGATTGCATAGTTGAATTATCGATTGCATCGTCGTGTCGAGTTGCTGGTCTTAGTGTCTAGTTCGTTTAGAGTTTTGAGTTCTGTTCACATTAGTCACGCCACCGCTGCATCATTATCTCTTCCGCTGTCCACCACCCATCCATCAATTTCCACCACGTGCTACCCACCATTCATTGTCATAATAATAGTTGAGATCGTTCACATCTTCACTTGATCCAATCTGCATCTTATCTAGTTTGTTTTGGAAAGAGGGAGAAAAAAAGAGAGAAAAAAAAGAGAAAAAAAAGGAGAAAAAAAAGTCAGAGAGAAAAAAAGGAGAGAAAGAAAAAAAAGTGTGAGGAAAAAAAAGGGAGAAAAAAAAATCGGCACAAACTTTTTCAGAGGAAAGTTGGAGACAAAGTTGTTGATATATCCTGCTTGGCTGTTGTTTCACCTCATTATCTTTACTGCCGTTGTGATCTTCACTTATATCTTGCTGTCCAGAGCTACTTAGTATCCTTCATTGATGCTAGTTGTGCTACGACGTGACCTCATTAGTGTTCTAGGCTCGCGTCTCTAGTCCGGTCTAGCCTAGGACCAGCACAGTACCGTCGTTGAGCGTTTATTCAACATTGCATCTTTGAATTGATTATTGCTAATCTTTTGCTACCATATATAGCCAACCCAGCTCCACATATTTCTACACCGTGTATACGTACGCTCCCCTGGCAATCGCTTTACTCAATATTCGGAGTTACTTGACACCGCTGGTTGCCGATCACCGCCTGCTGCATGGTAAGAACTTGTAAGACATTGATATTTGCTTTACTGTGAGCGTTTTACCACCACATCCTAGTAGTTATAGGAACATTATTTTGGGGTTTTGTTTCTTGTTCTACTAATCATGACAGGATCCAAAGTCAATTCATGGTCTTTGTCGATCGCGGGAGACGTGCCACCACCTTTGCAAATACCACAACCGTCACGAGAGGTGCACAAACATCCAAATGCACATGATTAGGTTAATGTATCTATACCACCATTTAATGGCCGTTTTAAACCTGCTTTATATATTGAATGGGAGTTCGACATAAAAAATATATTTGCTTCCCATAATTTCGATGAACATAAAAAGGTTAAGGTTGCGGTTGGTTCTTTCACTGGTTATGCTTTGGTTTGGTGGAGTGAATATTGTCGGTTACACCCTGATTATATACCTACTACTTGGGATGATTTGAAACTTGCCATGCGACATACTTTCGTCCCTGCTTATTATACTCGTGACATGATTAAGAAGTTGCAACACTTAAAACAAGGTAGTGAAACTGTAACAAAATATTATGATGATTTACAAACTACCTTGTTGCATTCCTCTTTAGAAGAAAGTGAAGATGATTTTATGGATAGATTTTGGGGAGGATTAAACCGTGATATTCAAGAGATACTAATTCATGAAGAGTGTTATCCTATGGACCATTTGTTTCATCTTGCTTGCAAAGCTGAACAGGAAATAAAACGACGTGTTGGCCACGAGGAGAACAAGCGCACGGTGCACATTCCAAGAGTTGATATGATTGTTCCTTTAACTACTAGGCATACTATGCCAACCACATCCGTTGTTGTCAGGACTACATCACCTCCACCATGTGACACATCGCCCCTGAGAGTGGCTACATCATCTGAGTTGATCATAAGAGGTAATGACAAAGGTACTGATCTTCCATCTCTACATGAGAATGATGAATGCCTTGTCAATTTGAATGCACCATCTGATGAGCTACCCACTACTTTGATCACACCACCTATTTTAGAGGACTACGATGATAATTTGACTTTTCCATGTGATCAAACAACTGAAATACCAACAATTTTGAGTGCACCCATTGAATTAACTATTGATGCAAAAGAACCAATGTTTAATCATTTTGATATGACCTATAATCTTGGTGATGATTCTGTGTTGAATGACTTATTGCATGTTTGCTTATTTAAGCATGTTGTAGCATGTAAATTTGATGCAAGTAAGGTTTATTCACCAATGTTGGGATGGTTTAATGATGAACATTGTCAATCTTTTGAAATGAATAAGAGCTTCACTTATATGTGCAAACTGAGTTGCAATATTTTCATGCCTTCTACTTCTTGTGCTAATTTTTTGGCTTTAGATTTTATGAACTATGCAAGTTACTCATCTATTCATGTGTCATATATGCAAAAATCAAGGGAAGTAAAAATGGATGGCATATACATATACAACATGTACACCTTGTCTCTTTTGTTAGCCACATTTCAGATTAAGCAACGCCGAGGACGGCTTTATTTTCAAGAAGGGGATGATGATGAGGACATGACTACCTTGGATATGACCAAAAATATTGCATATATGCATATTTGTCAGGTGATTTCTAGTGCAAACTATTCAATAATCTATTTATGTTATCCAGAACAAAAATACTTCACACACTTTTGTGTTTTCTCTAATTGCAGGTGTATGGGACATTTGTACAATCCACATATGAAGATAAGGAATAAAGAAATGTTTATTTGCTGTCCAAAAAGTTCTCTCACGTCACTTTTGGCCCAAGAGAAGATAGAGTCCAAGTCTCTCACGTTCTGGATTCAGATTCGGACTGCACAGACATACCTGACTCAAAACGCCAACAACGTTTTCATACGGACTCCGAATTGGGTGATTCTTTTTTTGTTGGATTCTAGATTTTGTGCTCTTTGCAGACCAATTGGATTCACCTTCAAATTCGTCCGGAGCGTTGAGATATCGACGAAACAATCAGACGTTGCAGCAGAATCCGAGTCAAACTACAAGTCCAAAGGTGTTACATCACCTCCACTTTGGCCCATGAGCCTTGTACGACCTAGGGTTAGTTTTAGGCTGCCTTGGGACGTCCTCCCACCTCCTTGGCCGCCACCCCTTGCTCCTATATAAGTAGATCCATCTAGTAGCTTTTTCCTTGGGATTTGTTTAGTTAAAAGTTAGCCATTGCAACTTCGTGTACTTCGTTTGTGTCCAACGACCAGACCAAGACTGCTTACGGATCCCCACCATTATCAATACCTCATATATATTTGCAATATTCAGATTGCTTTATCATATTCTTGCTCGTTCTTCGATTGCTTGCAGGAATAGACCTTCGTGGTCAGGCTGACCGTGCTTCCGGCATCGTCAGTAACCTCAGGAGATTGGTTTAGCGATTGCTAAGGCGCAACGTCGTGCACGTTTGTAGTCGGATCGTCAAAGTCGTCTCCACCAAATCGATAGTTATCATCTCATCGAAAGATCGGGACACCCTCGCCTCTATCACTCTCTAGCTTCTCGCTCGCGCTTTGCCTCCTCTTCTCGCTCTCTATTGCGTATAAATTAGCCACCATATATGCTAGTCGCTTGCTGCAGCTCCACATACATATTTGCCTTATCCTTCCTATAAGCTTAAATAGTCTTGATAGCGAGGGTGCGAGATTGCTGAGTCCCCGTGGCTCACAGATTACTATATCTCCAGATGCAGGTCCAGGTGATTCCGCTCCAGGTGACGATTACGAGCTCAAGTGGGAGTTCGACGAGGACTCTCAGCGTTATTATGTTTCCTTTCCCGATGATCAGTAGTGGTGCCTAGTTGGGGTTCGATTCAGGGCCTTGTCGCATGTGGGGTTTTCTTCTATTTTGGCGCCGTAGTCGTGCTATGAGTGTTTGTATGATGGATGTTATTTATGTACTTTGATGTGACGTGGCGAGTGTAAGCCAACTATGTTCTCCCCTTTATTATTCATATTACATGGGATGTTGTGAAGATTGTCTAGCTTGCGACATATGCCTTCAATCTGATTATGTCTCTAAGTCGTGCCTCGACACGTGGGAGCTATAGTCGCATCGAGGGTGTTACATCAGGTCTCTACTGCATGGACGGTAGTACCGCGGTGCCCTGCGGTAGTACCGCGCCTCTGGTACGGTAGTACCGTGTTGCGCAGGCTGAGTTGGTGGATAACGGTTGGATTTGTTCTTCTACTATATAAGGGGTGTCTTCTCCCTCTTGTTGACTACCTCTTCCACCTCCAAGACCCATCAATGCTCTCAGCTCCATTTTCGCCCGATCTCTCTCCCTAGCCAATCAAACTTGTTGATTTGCTCGGGATTGGTTGAGAAGGCCCTGATCTACACTTTCACCAAGAGAAATTTGAATCCCTGACCAATCCCTAGCGGATCTTGTTACTCTTGGGTGTTTGAGCACCCTAGACGGTTGAGGTCACCACGGAGCCATAGTCCATTGTGATGAAGCTTCGTGGTGTTGTTGGGAGCCTTCGATTAAGTTGTGGAGATAGCCCCAACCTTGTTTGTAAAGGTCTGGTGGCCGCCTCCAAGGGCATCAATAGTGGAATCACGGCATCTCGCATTGTGTGAGGGCGTGAGGATAATACAGTGGCCCTAGTGGCTTTTTGGGGAGCATTGTGCCTCCATACCACTCTAACGGAGACGTACTTCCCTTCAAAAGGAAGGAACTTCGATAACACATCCTCGTCTTCACCGGGTCCACTCTTGGTTATCTCTCACCTTTACTTGTGCAAGCTTATTAGTGTTACTTCTCTTGCTTGCTTGTGTGTTCGTTGTTGTTGCATCATATAGGTTGCTCACCTAGTTGCACATCTAGACAATCTAATTTGATGCAAAGTTTAATTTGGTAAAGAAAAGCTAAAAATTGTTAGTTGCCTATTCACCCCCCTCTAGTCAACCATATCAATCCTTTCACTTAGCACGTTTTCTGAGGCTGAATCCGCTGGTGTCTTCCAGTAGCACCGAGCCCATTGTTGCTGATGATTGGCTACGCAGAATTGGAAGGGAGTTGACCAACGCAGGTTGCACAGATGCGAAGAAGGTGCGCTTTGCCGCACACCAACAGGATGGACCCGCAGCCTCATGGTGGGAGAATTACACAACCACTTTTCCCATAGCTAATGTCACATGGGATCAGTTTCAGCAAGCATTCCGTACAACCCATGTCTCTACAGGAGCAATGAACATGAAGAAGCGTGAGTTTCGCAACTTACGTCAAGGAAATCATACTGTGGGGAAGTACGTGGATGAGTTTAGCAAGTTAGCTCGCTATGCCCCAGATGATATGGCCACAGATGCCGCGAAGCGGGAGAAGTTTATGGAAGGACTGAATGATGAGATGAGTATGCAGTTGATAGTGGCAAAATTTACTAACTACCAGGAGTTGGTAGACCGGGCCCTTATGATTGAAAGCAAGCAGCAGCAGATAAAGAGCCGCAAACGGAAGTATGGACAGGGGAAGTACAATTCTGGAGCTCAGCAGAAGCCTCGCTTTACCCCTAATTCCAGAGGTTACACACATAACCATGGAGGCCACACTCACAATGGAGGAAGTTCACATAACCAAAGTGGCCCCAGGAATGGAAATGGGAATGGAGGAAGTAGCAGCCAGAACCGTCCCAACCCAGCAACACCCACCAAGAAGGATCTGAGTCACGTTACTTGTTTCAAGTGCGGGAAGACTGGACACTACACCACTGAGTGTTCTGAAGCAAATAATGGAAATGGCAATGGAAGTTCAGGGAAGAAGCCCAATCCTTTCACTAGAGGTCAGGTGAACCACATCAACATGGAGGAAGTTGAAGATCAGCCTAACGTAGTGATTGGTAAGTTTTTGGTTAAGTCATTTACTGCTCTCGTTCTTTTTGATACTGGTGCATCGCATTCATACATATCAAGGGGATTTGTGGACAAGTTTAAATTGCCAACCCTAGCCCTTAGGTCACCCATGTTAGTAAGCTCGCCAGGGGTAGAGTATATGGCCAGTCGATGGTGTGATCGGTTACCCTTAACCATTGGTAGCCATGTTTTCCTCTCTGACCTAGTAATTTTGGAGTCACAAGGATTGGATATAATACTAGGCATGGATTGGCTATCGAAGTATGGAGGAAACATTGACTGTGCTAGCAAGTCAATTCTGCTCATCACCACGGAGGGAAAAAGGGTCAAGTACGTATCCAGGCATGCGCCAAGAAGGACCCAAGTGAATTCCCTCTCAGGAGTTATTCAAGGGGAAGTGCCTGTAGTGAAGGATTATCCGGATGTATTTCCGGAGGAACTACCAGGCATGCCACCAGATCGAGATATAGAGTTTTTGATAGAGCTATTGCCAGGCACCAGACCAATATCAAAGAGACCATACCGGATACCCGCAAATGATCTGGAGGAAATTAAGAAGCAGATTAAGGAGTTATTGGAGAAATGTTACATTCGACAAAGTTCGTCACCGTGGGGAGCCCCAGTGCTCTTAGTTGAGAAGAAGGATGGATCCATGAGAATGGTTGTTGATTATCGTGCATTGAATGAAGTGACAATCAAGAACAAGTACCCACTACCGATGATCAACCATTTGTTTGACCAGTTGCAAGGAGCTAAAGTATTCTCCAAGATCGATCTGTGGTCGGGATATCACCAGCTGAAGATCCGAGAACAGGATATACCTAAGACAACTTTCACCACAAGGTACGTGCTATATGAGTACACCGTCATGTCATTTGGATTGACTAATGCCCCCGCCTATTTCATGAGTATGATGAATAAGGTGTTCATGGAGTTCTTGGATAAGTTTGTAGTGGTGTTCATTGATGATATTTTGGTATACTCAAAGAATGAAGAGGAGCACAAGGAACATTTGCGTTTAGTTCCCGAGAAGCTCAAGGAACATCAGTTATATGCCAAGTTCAGCAAATGTGAGTTTTGGTTGAAGGAAGTTGGATTCCTTGGACATGTTATGTTAGGAGAAGGTATAGCAGTAGACCCTACCAAGGTCCAGTCAGTCAGTGAGTGGTTGGCACCCACCTCAGTTGGAGAAATCCGCAGTTTTCTTGGACTCGCGGGATATTATCGGAGATTCATTGAAAATTTCTCCAAGATTGCGAAGCCCATGACGGAGTTGTTAGAGAAGGACACTAAGTTTAAATGGACAGATGAATGTGAGGCAAGTTATCAGGAATTGAAGAAACGTTTGGTTACAACCCCAATGCTGATTCTGCCGGATATACACAAGGATTACCAAGTGTATTGCAACGCTTCTCGCTTAGGACTTGGAGGTGTACTTATGCAGGACGGAAGAGTTGTTTCATATGGCTCACGCCAGCTTCGACCACATGAGTTAAATTATGCCACGCATGATTTGGAGTTAGCAGCCGTAGTGCATGTGCTTAAGACCTGGAGACATTCTCTTATTGGAAACCGTTGTGATGTGTACACGTATCACAAGAGTTGAAGTATATTTTTACGCAGAAAGAGCTGAATCTCAGGCAGAGGATGATAGAGGCGAGGGTCCCGATCTTTCGATGAGATGATGGATATCGCTTTGGTGGAAGTCGACTTTGACGATCCGACTACGAACGTGCGAGGACGTCGCGCCTTAGCAATCGCTAAACCAACTCCGAGAGGTTATTGACCACGCCGGAGCACGATCAACCTGACCACGAGGGTCTATTTCCTGCGAGCAAACGAAGAACAAGCAAGAAACTAAGATTGTAGTCTGGATATTGCGAATATAAGATGAAAGCTTTATTGATCAAGGTGGGGTTCTGTGACGCCTTTGTCTGGTCGTTGAACACAAACGAAGTACGCGAAGTTGCAGCTATGGCGAACTTTTAATCTAAACAAAACCCAAAGTCTAAACGATGCCCTAAGGGCTGTATATATGGAGGAAGAGGGGGGGAATTTCGTGGCCCTTGGTGGAGGGGTCCGAAATCAACCCTATCTCTTGTTTCCCCACACATACGGACTCTAAAAATAGCCTATACTTATGTATTTCGAAATTACATGGGCCTGGCCCAATAATAAGGTGACGCAGCACCTAAAATAGCCTCAGGACGAAATTTATGAAGTGGCATCTTGTATATTTCGTCCAAGGCTTCATGCACCCATTATGGTGGCTTCAAAGTCCTGAAATCATCACTTGTAACTCCGTTCTTGTTCCCCTTGCGCATGCCATCATCTCCATGCTTGTTCTTGCTCCAATGTTCATCCTTCTCCAAGCTAGGCGCTTCATTTGTAAGCAAAACAAATGTATCCAATTTAGGCAGCATCATATTCTCATGAACATTAGAATCATTACCAAGAAACGAAAGTACCTGGTAATTTAGTTGGCGTGCACGAGCTCTAGTAATTGGTCCAGTATGTATAGCAGCAGGGGCTGTGGGTGTAACAATTGTATTGATGTCCTCATCAAGGTAGGAAACCATACACAACTTCAAAAGGGCACATCTTAGTAGTAGAATGCAATGAACGATTATAAGCAAATTCAATATGAGGCAAGCATTCCTCCCACATTTTCTTATTATTCTTCAAAACAGCCCTAAGCATAGTAGACAACGTTCTATTGACTACTTCAGTTTGTCCATCAGTTTGGGGGTGACAAGTAGTACTAAAAAGCAGTTTAGTCCCCAACTTAGCCCATAAACATCTCCAAAAGTGGCTAAGAAATTTAGTATCACGATCTGAAACAATAGTATTTGGCACACCATGCAAGCGAATAATTTCACGAAAGAACAAATCAGCAACATTAACAGCATCATCGCTTTTATGACATGGTATAAAGTGTGCCATTTTCGAGAATCTATCCACGACAACAAATATGCTATCCCTCCCCTTCTTTGTTCGAGGTAAACCTAAAACAAAGTCCATAGAGATATCCTCCCAAGGAACACTAGGTACAGGCAAAGGCATATATAAACCATGAGGATTGAGTCGTGACTTAGCTTTTTGACATGTAGTGCATCGAGCAATAAAACGCTCAACATCCCGTCTCATCTTTGGCCAAAAGAAATGTGTAGCAAGTACGTCCTCCGTCTTCTTCACGCCAAAGTGTCCCATTAATCCTCCTCCATGCGCCTCCTGCAACAACAAAAGACGAACGGAGCTAGCTGGAATGCATAGCTTGTTAGCACGAAACACAAATCCATCGTTAACGACAAACTTGTTCCACATTCTTCATTCTTTACAATTCTGCATTACATCTTTAAAATCAGCATCATGCACATATTGATCTTTGATGGTCTCCAAACCAAATATTTTGAAGTCAAGTTGTGAAAGCATAGTATAGCGACGAGACAATGCATCAGCAATAACATTTTCTTTTCCCTTCTTGTGTTTAATGACATAAGGGAAAGTCTCAATGAATTCAACCCATTTAGCATGTCTACGATTCAGTTTAGCTTGACTTTTAATATGTTTCAAAGATTCATGATCAGAATGTATAACAAATTCTTCGGGCCATAAATAATGTTGCCATGTTTCTAAAGTCCGAACAAGAGCATATAATTCTTTATCATAAGTAGAATAATTCAGACTAGGCCCACTCAATTTTTCAGAAAAGTATGCAACAGGTTTGCCATCTTGTAATAACACACCTCCTAATCCAATTCCACTAGCATCACATTCAAGCTCAAAAGTCTTATTAAAATCAGGAAATTGGAGTAAAGGAGCATGTGTCAACTTATCTTTCAATACCGTGAAGGCTTCTTCCTGTGCGGTACCTGATAGAGGCGAGGGTCCCGATCTTTCGATGAGATGATGGATATCGCTTTGGTGGAAGTCGACTTTGACGATCCGACTACGAACGTGCGAGGACGTCGCGCCTTAGCAACCGCTAAACCAACTCCGAGAGGTTATTGACCACGCCGGAGCACGATCAACCTGACCACGAGGGTCTGTTTCCTGCGAGCAAACGAAGAACAAGCAAGAAACTAAGATTGCAATCTGGATATTGCGAATATAAGATGAAAGCTTTATTGATCAAGGTGGGGTTCTGTGACGCCTTTGTCTGGTCGTTGAACACAAACGAAGTACGCGAAGTTGCAGCTATGGCGAACTTTTAATCTAAACAAAACCCAAAGTCTAAACGATGCCCTAAGGGCTGTATATATGGAGGAAGAAGGGGGGAATTTCGTGGCCCTTGGTGGAGGGGTCCGAAATCAACCCTATCTCTTGTTTCCCCACACATACGGACTCTAAAAATAGCCTATACTTATGTATTTCGAAATTACATGGGCCTGGCCCAATAATAAGGTGACGCAGCACCTAAAATAGCCTCGGGACGAAATTTATGAAGTGGCATCTTGTATATTTCGTCCAAGGCTTCATGCAACCATTATGGTGGCTTCAAAGTCCTGAAATCATCACTTGTAACTCCGTTCTTGTTCCCCTTGCGCATGCCATCATCTCCATGCTTGTTCTTGCTCCAATGTTCATCCTTCTCCAAGCTAGGCCCTTCATTTGTAAGCAAAACAAATGTATCCAATTTAGGCAGCATCATATTCTCATGAACATTAGAATCATTACCAAGAAACGAAAGTACATGATAATTTAGTTGGCGTGCACGAGCTCTAGTAATTGGTCCAGTATGTATAGCAGCAGGGGCTGTGGGTGTAACAATTGTATTGATGTCCTCATCATCCTCCCCTTCTTGAAATGAAGTCGTCCTCGACGGAAGTTCATCTTCCTCACCCACATAATGCTTCAAATCTGCAATGTTAAAAGTGGGACTAACCCCAAAATCTGCAGGCAACTCAAGTTTATATGCATTATCATTTATTTTCTCTAACACCTTAAAGGGACCATCAGCACGTGGCATTAGCTTTGATTTGCGCAAATCAGGAAATCTATCCTTACGCAAATGTAACCAAACAAGATCTCCAGGTGCAAACACAACATGTTTTCTACCCTTATCTCCAGCAAGTTTATATTTAGCATTCATACGCTCAATGTTTTCCTTAGTTAACTCATGCATTTTTAAAATCAATTCAGCACGTTGTTTAGCATCAAAATTAACCTTCTCCGAAGATGGAAGAGGCAACAAATCAATAGGTGCACGAGGTAGGAAACCATACACAACTTCAAAAGGGCACATCTTAGTCGTAGAATGCAATGAACGATTATAAGCAAATTCAATATGAGGCAAGCATTCCTCCCACATTTTCTTATTATTCTTCAAAACAGCCCTAAGCATAGTAGACAACGTTCTATTGACTACTTCAGTTTGTCCATCAGTTTGGGGGTGACAAGTAGTACTAAAAAGCAGTTTAGTCCCCAACTTAGCCCATAAACATCTCCAAAAGTGGCTAAGAAATTTAGTATCACGATCTGAAACAATAGTATTTGGCACACCATGCAAGCGAATAATTTCACGAAAGAACAAATCAGCAACATTAACAGCATCATCGCTTTTATGACATGGTATAAAGTGTGCCATTTTCAAGAATCTATCCACGACAACAAATATGCTATCCCTCCCCTTCTTTGTTCGAGGTAAACCTAAAACAAAGTCCATAGATATATCCTCCCAAGGAACACTAGGTACAGGCAAAGGCATATATAAACCATGAGGATTGAGTCGTGACTTAGCTTTTTGACATGTAGTGCATCGAGCAATAAAACGCTCAACATCCCGTCTCATCTTTGGCCAAAAGAAATGTGTAGCAAGTACGTCCTCCGTCTTCTTCACGCGAAAGTGTCCCATTAATCCTCCTCCATGCGCCTCCTGCAACAACAAAAGACGAACGGAGCTAGCTGGAATGCATAGCTTGTTAGCACGAAACACAAATCCATCGTTAACGACAAACTTGTTCCACATTCTTCCTTCTTTACAATTCTGCATTACATCTTTAAAATCAGCATCATGCACATATTGATCTTTGATGGTCTCCAAACCAAATATTTTGAAGTCAAGTTGTGAAAGCATAGTATAGCGACGAGACAATGCATCAGCAATAACATTTTCTTTTCCCTTCTTGTGTTTAATGACATAAGGGAAAGTCTCAATGAATTCAACCCATTTAGCATGTCTACGATTCAGTTTAGCTTGACTTTTAATATGTTTCAAAGATTCATGATCAGAATGTATAAAAAATTCTTTGGGCCATAAATAATGTTGCCATGTTTCTAAAGTCCGAACAAGAGCATATAATTCTTTATCATAAGTAGAATAATTCAGACTAGGCCCACTCAATTTTTCAGAAAAGTATGCAACAGGTTTGCAATCTTGTAATAACACACCTCCTAATCCAATTCCACTAGCATCACATTCAAGCTCAAAAGTCTTATTAAAATCAGGAAGTTGGAGTAAAGGAGCATGTGTCAACTTATCTTTCAATACCGTGAAGGCTTCTTCCTGTGCGGTACCCCAAACAAAAGGCACATCCTTCTTTGTAAGCTTGTTGAGAGGTGCAGCAATGGTGCTGAAATCTCTCACAAAACGCCTATAGAATCCAGCGAAGCCAAGAAAACTCCTCACTTGTGTGACCGTTTTGGGCTGCGGCCAACTCTCAATAGCTTCAATCTTGGCTTTGTCAACTTCAATTCCCTGTGGAGTAACAACATAGCCAAGAAAAGATACTCGGTCGGTGCAAAAGGTGCACTTCCCAAGGTTACCAAACAAACGTGCATCACGTAGAGCAATAAAAACAGCACGTAAATGTTCCAAATGTTCTTCCAAAGATCTGCTATAAATCAGTATATCATCAAAATAGACTACCACAAATCGTCCAATGAAAGCACGTAAAACTTCGTTCATTAGTCTCATGAAAGTACTAGGCGCATTAGTTAACCCAAAAGGCATGACTAACCACTCATATAATCCAAACTTAGTTTTAAATGCTGTTTTCCATTCATCTCCCAATTTCATACGAATTTGATGGTATCCACTACGCAAATCAACTTTGGAGAATATTGTAGAGCCACTCAATTCATCAAGCATATCATCTAGCATAGGAATAGGATGACGATAACGAATAGTAATATTATTAATGCCTCTACAATCAACACACATACGTGATGTACCATCCTTTTTCGGCACTAGAATAATAGGAACAGCACAAGGACTAAGGGATTCGCGTATATAACCTTTGTCGAGAAGCTCTTGTACTTGACGCATAATCTCCTTCGTCTCCTCTGGATTGGTACGGTATGGTGCACGGTTTGGCAGTGAAGCACCGGGAATTAAGTCAATCTGATGCTCAATACCTCGAATAGGCGGTAATCCCGGTGGCACGTCTTGTGGAAAGACGTCAGCGAACTCCTGCAAAATGTTAGTGACAGCAGGAGGCAAAGAGGAAGGCACGTCCTCGAATGAAAATAATGCCTCTTTGCACACAAAAGCATAGCAAACAGATTTGCTGAAATCTAGCTCATCAATATCAGATTTGGTGGAAAATAAACATGCACTTTTCAATTTAATTTCAGAAGCAACACTAGATGGTTTATTATTAGGCTTCATTTGTTGCTCAAATTGTTTTGCCACAATCTGATTTTCACTCTTATTCGTCTCCTGTTTTGCTTTATTAGCTCTATTAATATCATCTTTCAAAATGGAATCAGGAGTCATAGGAAGCAAAGTAATATTTTTATCCTTATGAACAAGAGTATAGTGATTGTTTCTACCATGGTGTACAGAATTTTTATCAAATTGCCAAGGTCTACCAAGTAATAAGGAACATGCTTGCATAGGTACCACATCACAATCAACATAATCAGCATATGTAGAGATACTAAAATGCACACGAACAGTACGTGTTACCTTAACCTTGCCGCTGTTGTTGAACCATTGGATGTAGTAAGGATGTGGATGTGGTCTTGTGGTGAGAGAAAGCTTCTCCACCATCTCCATGCTAGCCAAGTTGTTGCAGCTGCCTCCGTCTATTATGACGCGCACAGAACGTTCCTTCACAACTCCCTTGGTATGGAACAAATTGTGCCTCTGATTTTGCTCAGCTTGTGTGACCTGCACACTCAAAACACGTTGAGCAACTAAACATTCATACCTGTCAGCGTCTTCAGGAGCCATGTATTGCGTCTCATGATCAGAACCATCTCCACCATGTTCTTCACGTGTAATAAGAGCCAATGTCTCCTCATCATAGTCACTAGCGGACTCATAACCACCATCCGCGGTAGCAATCATCACACGCGGAGATTTGCATTCCCTCGCATAATGACCTCCTCCCTTACAACGACGACAAATAATATCACTTGTGTGCCCTGTTGATGCCATGGAAGAAGAAGAACGCTGTGCAGGCCCCGCAGGTGCGCTCTTGGCAGATAATGGTGGTTGTGCCTGTTTTCTTGTATCACGGCTGGAGGTGGCACCGGATGGAGGTGCTGGTGCAGTTGAAGTAGAAGATGCACGTGGTGTCCATGATGAAGGTCGGCCTGCAGAAAAGTTAGTTCGCCCCAATGCTTGTCGATCCTGCACTTCATGTTCAGCTTTACAAGCAAGATGGAATAAACGAGTGATATTAGTATACTCCTTATAGTCTAGAATGGTCTGAATCTCTCTATTTAATCCACCCAGAAAACGTGCAAGCATAGCTTCATTCTCCTCAACAATACCACATCTAATCATGCCAGTTTGTAATTCCTGATAATATTCTTCTACAGAATTTTTCCCTTGTCTTAAACGCTACAATTTTTGAAGCAATTCACGTTGATAATATGGTGGAACCCAACGCGTACGCATAGCAATTTTCAAAGCAGCCCAAGTAGTTGGAATAGGATATAATCTACAATGTTCAGACCACCATACACATGCAAAACTAGTGAAAGCACAAACAGCAGCAGCAACTCGTCTCTCCTCAGGATATTGTAAACATGTAAATCGTTGTTCAGTTTCTAACTCCCAAGTAAGATATATATCAGGAACATATCTACCCTCAAATGGTGGAATATTCAATTTCAGTTTAGGAATATGGACATCATCGCGTACCTGAGGTGGTGGTGCAGGCCTACCATTACGAATATATACCTGAGGTCGACCTGCTGGTGGTGGTACAGGTGGCTGCACGTAGTGTTGATTTTGATCAACCTCATCCTCATAATCTCCCACATAATCATCATCCTCCGCATCAGCAGCAGGAGCCACAGAAGTATCAACAGCAGCACCAACAGTTTGGCCAAACGCAAGAGGAACACGGCTTGCTCGGCGGAGGTCTGCTTCGCGACGTGGAGGTAGTCGTTGTTGTTGTTGTTGGAGAGGTGCGTTAGGTGCAGCGGGTGGTGGTGGTGGAAGACGCGCGAGCAATTCATTAAACTTGTTATCGAGCTTTGTTTCGAACGTCTTCTCAAGGCCAGTGGTCTTCTCCATGGCCTCTTCAAAATTGTTCAGCACATCTTGCACCTGTTCAGTCATCATTTGCTGAAACTTATCATGAAGCTCCTTGTTCGATAAATTCTCCCAGTCAATCTCGTCGGCTTGTGATCCTGGCATGGTTAGCAGCAATAGAAACACACAAGAATATGATCCTACAGACTACGAACAAGTGGTGGTGGTGGGTGTCACAAATCCGTCAAGCAAATCTCAAATTCTTACCAGTTCTTACCCAGCAGCAGGCGGTGATCGGCAACCGTTGTAGTAAAAAACTCTCAAAGCTTGGATAGAGCGATTACCAGGGAGAGTCAAACGCACGACGTAGATGTATGTGGAGCTGGGAAGGCTTATAATATGGTAGCAAAAAGGGTCAGCAATAATCAATTCAGAGATGCAAAGTTGAATAAACGCTCAACGACGGTACTGTGCTGGTCCTAGGCTAGACTGTGCTAGAGACGCGAGCCTAGAACACTAACAAAATCATGGCGCGGCACGTAAACAAGGAAAAAGCACACTCTGGAATTTTTTTTTCGCTCTTTTTTTTTTGCGCTCTCTTTTTTTGCGCTGCTTTTTTTTTTGCGAAAAATCACTATAATGGCGAGTGTCTCAAAACTCTTCTTAGCTCAAACTGACAGGATGGGCACGAAATTTTTTTGACCAATTTTTTTTTTTGACTGTCCGGACCCAAAAACTGGAAACGGGTCAAAAAAAACTTCCTATAATGGCACCTGTCTCAAAACACTCAGAAACACCTAAAAATAGGATAGCCAGAAAATTTTTCGAAAAATGCGTTTTCGAAAAATTTTGGGCCTAAACGGAGCGTGGCTACCCGACTCCGGCAAGGAAACACGAATCGGAAACTAGATGGATCTCGAAAACAACCCTAATAAGCAAGGAACTCGGATTGGTGGTGGATATATGGTGGTGGTATATGGCAGCGGTGGTGGTAGCGGTGGTAGTATATGGATATGGATCGGTGGTGGTATATGGACACGGATTGGTGGTGGTATATGGATACAGATTCGGAGCGGTGGCGGATAAGCGGTGGTGGTAGATGGCAGGGGCGATGATGATGGTGCGGCGGCGGCGTGACAACTTATGACCAGAACTCGAAACTCTAAAAGACTAGACTCTAAGACCAGCAACTAGACACGACGATGCAACCGCAAATTCAACAAAGCAAAACCCTAAAAAGATTATGCAAAGGCTCAGATTGGTTCGGATATGATGAACTAACCCTAATTTTTTTTGTGGCCTATAGGTATGAAGAACAGACTCGATCTAAACTACGAAAAACTGTAAAATCTCACCGAGCAACCTGGAAATCTGATACCACTTGATAGAGGCGAGGGTCCCGATCTTTCGATGAGATGATGGATATCGCTTTGGTGGAAGTCGACTTTGACGATCCGACTACGAACGTGCGAGGACGTCGCGCCTTAGCAATCGCTAAACCAACTCCGAGTGGTTATTGACCACGCCGGAGCACGATCAACCTGACCACGAGGGTCTGTTTCCTGCGAGCAAACGAAGAACAAGCAAGAAACTAAGATTGCAATCTGGATATTGCGAATATAAGATGAAAGCTTTATTGATCAAGGTGGGGTTCTGTGACGCCTTTGTCTGGTCGTTGAACACAAACGAAGTACGCGAAGTTGCAGCTATGGCGAACTTTTAATCTAAACAAAACCCAAAGTCTAAACGATGCCCTAAGGGCTGTATATATGGAGGAAGAGGGGGGGAATTTCGTGGCCCTTGGTGGAGGAGTCTGAAATCAACCCTATCTCTTGTTTCCCCACACATACGGACTCTAAAAATAGCCTATACTTATGTATTTCGAAATTACATGGGCCTGGCCCAATAATAAGGTGACGCAGCACCTAAAATAGCCTCGGGACGAAATTTATGAAGTGGCATCTTGTATATTTCGTCCAAGGCTTCATGCACCCATTATGGTGGCTTCAAAGTCCTGAAATCATCACTTGTAACTCCGTTCTTGTTCCCCTTGCGCATGCCATCATCTCCATGCTTGTTCTTGCTCCAATGTTCATCCTTCTCCAAGCTAGGCCCTTCATTTGTAAGCAAAACAAATGTATCCAATTTAGGCAGCATCATATTCTCATGAACATTAGAATCATTACCAAGAAACGAAAGTACCTGGTAATTTAGTTGGCGTGCACGAGCTCTAGTAATTGGTCCAGTATGTATAGCAGCAGGGTCTGTGGGTGTAACAATTGTATTGATGTCCTCATCAGAGGAGATGGTTGGAGGTCATAAAGGATTATGATATGAAGCTGCACTATCATCCAGGTAAGGCCAATGTAGTAGCAGAAGCTTTGAGCCGGAAGAGTTATGTCAATACCCTCGTAAGCGGAGGATTACCAAAGGAGTTAGACGATGATCTCAGGGAGCTTCCTTTGGAAATAGTCCCTAGAGGTTTTCTTGCAGCAATGGAGGTTTAGTCAACATTATTGGAAAAAATTCGGGAAGCTCGGAAGGATGATAAGGAGATTGCTGAGATAAAGGAGAAGATGAGCAAAGGGAAAGCCAAGGGTTTTCGTGATGATGAGTACGAAACTTTATGGTTTGAGGACCGTGTTTATGTACCCAATAACGCGGAGATCAGTAAGTTAATACTTCAAGAAGCTCATGACTCGCCATACTCGATTCACCCCGGAAACACCAAGATGTATTTGGATTTGAAGGAGTGTATCTAGTGGACCGGTATGAAGAAAGATATTGCCGAGTATGTAGCCATATGTGATGTATGTCAGCGACTGAAGGCAGAACATCAGAAGCCAGCAGGATTAATGCAACCTATGCTGATACCCGAATGGAAGTGGGACAAACTTGGCATGGATTTTATCACCGGATTGCCCAGGACCCGATCGGGATATGATTCTATCTGGGTAGTAGTGGATTGTTTGACCAAAGTGGCTCACTTTATCCCAGTGAAAACCACCTATACGAGTGCAAAGTTGGCCAAGATATATATGACCAGGATCGTATGTCTGCATGGAGTTCCAAGGACCATCATATCAGACAGAGGAACACAGTTTACCTCGAAGTTTTGGAACCAACTGCACCAGACTTTGGGTACTAGGCTAGAGTTCAGCACAACCTTTCATCCACAGACAGATGGACAAACCGAAATAGTCAATCAGATTTTAGAGGTCATGTTGAGAGCCTGTGCATTAGATTATGGATCCAGTTGGGATGATAATTTGCCATACGCAGAGTTCTCATACAATAACAGTTATCAAGCCAGTTTGAAGATGGCACCTTTTGAGGCTTTGTATGGGAGAAGGTGTAGGACACCGTTAATGTGGGATGAAGTTGGAGACCGTCAATTGTTTGGACCATATTTGATCAAAGAGTCAGAAGAGAAGTTTAAGTTGATTCGAGATAGACTGAAGGTAGCTCAGTCCAGGCAGAAGAGTTATGCAGACTCAAAACGCAAGGAGGTAGTCTATGAAATCGGAGACAGAGCATATCTTCGCATGTCACCTCTGCGAGGAGTTAAACCCTTTGGAGTTAAGGGAAAGTTAGCCCCGAGATTCGTAGGACCATACCAAGTTTTGGAACTTATGGGAGAGGTTGCCTACAAGTTAGAGTTACCCGAAGGATTGTCAGGAGTTCATGATGTGTTTCACGTTTCCCAGTTGAAGAAGTGCCATGTAGAGATGGCCGATATTCCTCTGAGAGATACAGTGCCCCTGGAAGCAATTCAGTTGGATAGTGATTTGACCTACGAGGAGAAACCCGTCAAGATTGGCTAGAAAATAGGTATGGGTGGTCTTATCAAATGATTGTTTTATTTGGATTTTATCGCTATTTTATTTGAATTAGAAAAATATGCATTTTTCAAAATTGCATTTTTAGGCCAAAAAATGTTCACTTTGTTCTAAATATTTTATTTAGATGGTGAAAATTGTTTTGACATTTTTACAATTTTTTGATATTTATTTAGGATTTTTTCTCCTTCGGCGAAATTTATTTAAAAAGTCTCCGAACTGACTGGCCGAAGCCCAGCCGGCCCATTGTGCCGCCACCGCCTCCTCCCGCTCGGAGTCCGGCGCGGACACGCCACCAGAGTCCCGAAGGACTACGCGACGCCGCCACCAAATCGGGACGCCCCCGACCCCATCTGCCCCTCGTCTCGCCCCGTCGCTCGCGCCGCCGCCCGCTCGCACCGCCGCCGCTGCCCGCGCGCCACCATCCGCTCGCACCGCCGCCGCTGCCCGCGCGCCGCCGTCGCACCGCCGGCAGCCCCGCCGCCCAAGCCGCCGCGTCGCCGGAGCCCGCCTCATCTGAAACTGATAGAGGCGGGGTGTCCCGATCTTTCGATGAGATGATACTACCGATTTG
>NC_041386.1:314355661-314382096 GCF_002162155.2 Triticum dicoccoides | reverse complement strand
AAAGCAATCTGAATATTGCGAATATATATGAAGTATTGATAAAGGTGGGGATCCGTAAGCGGTCTTGGTCTGGTCGTTGGACACAAACGAAGTACACGAAGTTGCAATGGCTAACTTTTAACTAAACAAATCCCAAGGAAAAGCTACTAGATGGATCTACTTATATAGGAGCAAGGGGTGGCGGCCAAGGAGGTGGGAGGACGTCCCAAGGCAGCCTAAAACTAAATCTAGGTCGTACAAGGCCAATGGGCCCAAGTGGAGGTGATGTAACACCTTTGGACTTGTAGTTTGACTCGGATTCTGCTGCAACATCAGATTGTTTCGTCCACAACTCAACGCTCCGGACGAATTTGAAGATGATTCCAATTGGGTTGGAAAGTGCACGAAATCTAGTTTCCAACAAAAAAAGAATCACCCAATTCGGAGTCCGTATGAAAAACTTGTGTGCGTTTTGAGTCAGGTGTGTCTGTGCAGTCCGAATCTGAATCCAGAACGTGAGAGACTTGGACTCTATCTTCTCTTGGGCCAAAAGTGACGTGAGAGAACTTTTTGGACAGCAAATAAACATCTCTTTCTTCCTTATCTTCATATGTGGATTGTATAAATGTCCCATACACCTGCAATTAGACAAAACACAAAAGTGTGTGAAGTATTTTTGTTCTGGATAACATAAATAGATTATTGAATAGTTTGCACTAGAAATCACCTGACAAATATGCATATATGCAATATTTTTGGTCATGGTAGTCATGTCCTCATCATCCTCCCCTTCTTGAAAATAAAGTCATCCTCGGCGTTGCTTAATCTGAAATGTGGCTAACAAAAGAGACAAGGTGTACATGTTGTATATGTATATGTCATCCATTTTTACTTCCCTTGATTTTTGCATATATGACACATGAATAGATGAGTAATTTGCATAGTTCATAAAATCTAAAGCCAAAAAATTATCACAAGAAGTAGAAGGCATGAAAATATTGCAACTCAGTTTGCAGATATAAGTGAAGCTCTTATTCATTTCAAAAGATTGACAATGTTCATCATTAAACCATCCCAACATTGGTGAATAAACCTTACTTGCATCAAATTTACATGCTACAACATGCTTAAATAAGCAAACATGCAATAAGTCATTCAACACAGAATCATCACCAAGATTAGAGGTCATATCAAAATGATTAAACATTGGTTCTTTTGCATCAATAGTTAATTCAATGGGTGCACTCAAAATTGTTGGTATTTCAGTTGTTTGATCACATGGCAAAGTCAAATTATCAACGTAGTCCTCTAAAATAGGTGGTGTGATCAAAGTAGTGGGTAGCTCATCAGCTGGTGCATTCAAATTGACAAGGCATTCATCATTCTCATGTAGAGATGGAAGATCAGTACCTTTGTCATTACCTCTTATGATCAACTCAGATGATGTAGCCACTCTCGGGGGCGATGTGTCACATGGTGGAGGTGATGTAGTCCTGACAACAACGGATGTGGTTGTCATAGTATGCCTAGTAGTTGAAGGAACAATCATATCAACTCTTGGAATGTGCACCGTGCGCTTGTTCTCCTCGTGGCCAACACGTCGTTTTATTTCCTGTTCAGCTTTGCAAGCAAGATGAAACAAATGGTCCATAGGATAACACTCTTCATGAATTAGTATCTCTTGAATATCACGGTTTAATCCTCCCCAAAATCTATCCATAAAATCATCTTCACTTTCTTCTAAAGAGGAATGCAACAAGGTAGTTTGTAAATCATCATAATATTTTGTTACAGTTTCACTACCTTGTTTTAAGTGTTGGAACTTCTTAATCATGTCACGAGTATAATAAGCAGGGACGAAAGTATGTCGCATGGCAAGTTTCAAATCATCCCAAGTAGTAGGTATATAATCAGGGTGTAACCGACAATATTCACTCCACCAAACCAAAGCATAACCAGTGAAAGAACCAACCGCAACCTTAACCTTTTTATGTTCATCGAAATTATGGGAAGCAAATATATTTTTTATGTCGAACTCCCATTCAATATATAAAGCAGGTTTAAAACGGCCATTAAATGGTGGTATAGATACATTAACCTGATCATGTGCATTTGGATGTTTGTGCACCTCTCGTGACGGTTGTGGTATTTGCAAAGGTGGTGGCACGTCTCCCGCGATCGATAAAGCCCATGAATTGACTCTGGATCCTATCATGATTAGTAGAACAAGAAGCAAAACCCAAAAATAATGTTCCTATAACTACTAGGATGTGGTGGTAAAACGCTCACAGTAAAGCAAATATCAATGTCTTACAAGTTCTTACCATGCAGCAGGCGGTGATCGGCAACCAGCGGTGTCAAGTAACTCCGAATATTGAGTAAAGCGATTGCCAGGGGAGCGTACGTATACACGGTGTAGAAATATGTGGAGCTGGGTTGGCTATATATGGTAGCAAAAGATTAGCAATAATCAATTCAAAGATGCAATGTTGAATAAACGCTCAACGACGGTACTGTGCTGGTCCTAGGCTAGACCGGACTAGAGATGCGAGCCTAGAACACTAATGAGGTCACAGCGTAGCACAACTAGCATCAATGAAGGATACTAAGTAGCTCTTGACAGCAAGATATAAGTGAAGATCACAACGACAGTGAAGATAATGATGAAAAACAACTGCCAAGCAGGATATACAACAACTCTCTCTCCAACTTTCCTCTTGAAAAGTTTGAGACAATTTTCTGATAAATTCTTTCAAATAATGCTACTAACTCAAGCTTTCCAATGCAAAAAGAATCACTCAATTCCGAGTTGATATGAGGAGTCAAAGAATTCTAAAACTGGCCTGAAAAATTGGAACAAGCTGTGTTCACGAACTTCGGAGGGCAAAAAGACCTATTTAGAAGCCGATTTTGAGGTGTCAAATATTAAACTAGCTTCTGCAACTGTTTAGATGCGGCTCGTTGCTATCTTCAATTTGAGTACTCACGGAGCCAAAACGGACTTCGTAATAGCCAAAACTGGCTCTGATACCACTTGATAGAGGCGGGGTGTCCCGATCTTTCGATGAGATGATACTACCGATTTGGTGGAGACGACTTTGACGATCCGACTACAAACATGCACGATGTTGCGCCTTAGCAATTGCTAAACCAATCTCCTAAGGTTATTGACCACGCCGGAGCACGATCAACCTGACCACGAAGGTCTATTCCTGCAAGCAATCGAAGAACGAGCAAGAATATGATAAAAGCAATCTGAATATTGCGAATATATATGAAGTATTGATAAAGGTGGGGATCCGTAAGCGGTCTTGGTCTGGTCGTTGGACACAAACGAAGTACACGAAGTTGCAATGGCTAACTTTTAACTAAACAAATCCCAAGGAAAAGCTACTAGATGGATCTACTTATATAGGAGCAAGGGGTGGCGGCCAAGGAGGTGGGAGGACGTCCCAAGGCAGCCTAAAACTAAATCTAGGTCGTACAAGGCCAATGGGCCCAAGTGGAGGTGATGTAACACCTTTGGACTTGTAGTTTGACTCGGATTCTGCTGCAGCATCAGATTGTTTCTTCCACAACTCAACGCTCCGGACGAATTTGAAGATGATTCCAATTGGGTTGGAAAGTGCACGAAATCTAGTTTCCAACAAAAAAAGAATCACCCAAGTCGGAGTCCGTATGAAAAACTTGTGTGCGTTTTGAGTCAGGTGTGTCTGTGCAGTCCGAATCTGAATCCAGAACGTGAGAGACTTGGACTCTATCTTCTCTTGGGCCAAAAGTGACGTGAGAGAACTTTTTGGACAGCAAATAAACATCTCTTTCTTCCTTATCTTCATATGTGGATTGTACAAATGTCCCATACACCTGCAATTAGACAAAACACAAAAGTGTGTGAAGTATTTTTGTTCTGGATAACATAAATAGATTATTGAATAGTTTGCACTAGAAATCACCTGACAAATATGCATATATGCGATATTTTTGGTCATATCCAAGGTAGTCATGTCCTCATCAGAAACCGCTGCCGACCCACCGGTTTTCTCGTCGGTTTTAGGTAAAACCTAAATCAGTTTTTTTAGGGTTTTCTCGGTTTATTTTTTCCGGTCGGTTTGCTAATTAGCGAACGTTCACCCGTTAGTTTGTTTTAACGAACGAATTCGTTCGTTTGTCTCTGTTAGCGGATGTTCATCCGATAGATTTTTCTTTTTCTGTTTTATTTTTGCCAGGGACCTATCCACGATTATTTTTATCACATATTAGCCCCTGATCTTCAAACCCTCGCAACTTTTTAACAGTTCGTCCAAATCCAGTGAAACCAACACCAAAATCTTCGTTTCAAACCCCTCTTTCCAGTTAGTCAACTTGAACATGGTTTTGACAAATTAAAATTTGGTTTCAAGCAGATTTGTTTTTAATTTCTTTTGACCGTAGTTTGAGTTTCGCAGCTCCGATTTGATTGATTCTTTTTGCAAATCGAAGCACTTCAGTTGAACTTTCAGTTTGGACTTTCTCATATGAGTTTTACCCTTGCATCTATGCTTGAGTGCTTATGTATGCTATTGTTTGTTTGCGATAGAATTTCCATAGTGCGAAGCGTGCTACTACGAGTCTCTAGGGTTTGCGGATCGTCAGCAAGGCAAGTAACACTTTGATCATATCCGTTTGTTACCCAGTGTTTATGCATTAGTTTCAACCCTCAAACATTGCATGAGTAGGATTGATAACATGTGGGTATTGGGAACTAGATGATGAGGTAGAACCTATTGTCCTTTATATCAAACCATGGGAGTTACTTCTATGTTATGCTATTACTGCTATGCTATGCTCGTAGACGTGGTTTGGTTGAGTGATCCATGACAGATGTGAGAGTATTTTTAATGGTTAACTTAAGGTGGCTAATTTAATAAACATCTAGGTGGATTGGTTGAGGCACCCTGGAGCACCCAGTGGTTGTCTGGGCAGCTGGAGAATCCAGTGTTGTCCTAGGATATCCCGGAGTACCCGTGCGGTCATCCTACGGTTTGCCACCCAGGCTCAAAGGGATCATAAGATAATTCATGCTAGAAACTTCCGTGTGCAGCCACAAGCCATTATGGGCTCTGGCATAGTTGAGTAAGTTGTGTGACCTCTTTCAGTGGTAGGCTAGCAGATGTAGGGGATGTAGGTGGTACTGTCTACCCAGAGTAAAGAGTTAATGCTTCAGAAAGACTGTGTCTCGGTCATCCGTTTTTCAAACACCGTGTAGTGCGAGAAATCCAACGGAGGAGATCGATTCTTGTGGGGAAAAGTGCACAAACTTCTGCAGAGTGTACAAACTAATCATGGTTAGCCATGTCCCCGGTTATGGACATCTTGAGTATCTGGTTCTTGAATTATTGTTTTTTTCGAAACAGAGGCAAAAATATTTGCCTCATCGATTAATTAAGAAGAAGAGAATTGCCCAGTTATTTTACGGAAACCTGGCGAAAACCGATACAGACTCCCAAATGCGGACTACTCGCAAAGTAGGAAACACCAAAACCGCTTAAGCGACCCTCTAAACAAACAACAACCGCAACCCTCAACACTTGAAGAACACAATGAAACTCCTAACAAGCACACTAACGAAAACTGACCACCCTCCATCATGAAACCACAGACGCCTTTCGGATGGCGCCACACTTCTTGTTTTTCTGCTTCTTTGGTTTCTCCTTACTTGGCATCTTCTTTGCAGGGTCACTTGTCTTGCCAGATGTCGGCTGGTGAGCCACCCTTTTGTCAAGAAAATCATAAAACTCATTGAATTTCTTGGTGTCGTTGTCGTCAACCAAGGGGCTCGTGGGAACAGGCACCAACCAACCAGCAACATCAACATCATCGACCTGAGGAACCACTGACAGAACATCCTCCACCGTAGGAACCAGCGACACAATTGACTTCGGCACCTTTAGTTGATGAGGACATCAATACAATTGTTACACCCACAGCCCCTGCTGCTATACATACTGGACCAATTACTAGAGCTCGTGCACGCCAACTAAATTACCAGGTACTTTCGTTTCTTGGTAATGATTCTAATGTTCATGAGAATATGATGCTGCCTAAATTGGATACATTTGTTTTGCTTACAAATGAAGGGCCTAGCTTGGAGAAGGATGAACATTGGAGAAAGAACAAGCATGGAGATGATGGCATGCGCAAGGGGAACAAGAACGGAGTTACAAGTGATGATTTCAGGACTTTGAAGCCACCATAATGGGTGCATGAAGCCTTGGACGAAATATACAAGATGCCACTTCATAAATTTCGTCCCGAGGCTATTTTAGGTGCTGCGTCACCTTATTATTGGGCCAGGCCCATGTAATTTCGAAATACATAAGTATAGGCTATTTTTAGAGTCCGTATGTGTGGGGAAACAAGAGATAGGGTTGATTTCGGACCCCTCCACCAAGGGCCACGAAATTCCCCCCTCTTCCTCCATATATACAGCCCTTAGGGCATCGTTTAGACTTTGGGTTTTGTTTAGATTAAAAGTTCGCCATAGCTGCAACTTCGCGTACTTCGTTTGTGTTCAACGACCAGACAGAGGCGTCACAGAACCCCACCTTGATCAATAAAGCTTTCATCTTATATTCGCAATATCCAGATTGCAATCTCAGTTTCTTGCTTGTTCTTCGTTTGCTCGCAGGAAACAGACCCTCGTGGTCAGGTTGATCGTGCTCCGGCGTGGTCAATAACCTCTCGGAGTTGGTTTAGCGATTGCTAAGGCGCGACGTCCTCGCACGTTCGTAGTCGGATCGTCAAAGTCAACTGCCACCAAAGCGATATCCATCATCTCATCGAAAGACGGGACACCTTTGCCTCTATCACTAAGTTTAGATTATATGAGTGGTTAGTCATGCCTTTTGGGTTAACTAATGCACCTAGTACTTTCATGAGATTAATGAACGAAGTTTTACGTGCTTTCATTGGACGATTTGTGGTAGTTTACTTTGATGACATATTGATTTATAGCAGATCTTTGGAAGAACATTTGGAACATTTACGTGCTATTTTTATTGCTCTACGTGATGCACGTTTGTTTGGTAACCTTGGGAAGTGCACCTTTTGCACCGACCGAGTATCTTTTCTTGGCTATGTTGTTACTCCACAGGGAATTGAAGTTGATAAAGCCAAGATTGAAGCTATTGAGAGTTGGCCGCAACCCAAAACGGTCACACAAGTGAGGAGTTTTCTTGGCCTCGCTGGATTCTATAGGCGTTTTGTGAGAGATTTCAGCACCATTGCTGCACCTCTCAATGAGCTTACAAAGAAAGATGTGCCTTTTCTTTGGGGTACCGCACAGGAAGAAGCCTTCACGGTATTGAAAGATAAGTTGACACATGCTCCTTTACTCCAACTTCCTGATTTTAATAAGACTTTTGAGCTTGAATGTGATGCTAGCGGAATTGGATTAGGAGGTGTGTTATTACAAGATGGCAAACTTGTTGCATACTTTTCTGAAAAATTGAGTGGGCCTAGTCTGAATTATTCTACTTATGATAAAGAATTATATGCTCTTGTTCGGACTTTAGAAACATGGCAACATTATTTATGGCCCAAAGAATTTGTTATACATTCTGATCATGAATCTTTGAAACATATTAAAAGTCAAGCTAAACTGAATCGTAGACATGCTAAATGGGTTGAATTCATTGAGACTTTCCCTTATGTCATTAAACACAAGAAGGGAAAAGAAAATGTTATTGCTGATGCATTGTCTCGTCGCTATACTATGCTTTCACAACTTGACTTCAAAATATTTGGTTTGGAGACCATCAAAGATCAATATGTGCATGATGCTGATTTTAAAGATGTAATGCAGAATTGTAAAGAAGGAAGAATGTGGAACAAGTTTGTCGTTAACGATGGATTTGTGTTTCGTGCTAACAAGCTATGCATTCCAGCTAGCTCCGTTCGTCTTTTGTTGTTGCAGGAAGCACATGGAGGAGGATTAATGGGACATTTTGGCGTGAAGAAGACGGAGGACGTACTTGCTACACATTTCTTTTGCCCAAAGATGAGACGGGATGTTGAGCGTTTTATTGCTCGATGCACTACGTGTCAAAAAGCTAAGTCACGACTCAATCCTCATGGTTTATATATGCCTTTGCCTGTACCTAGTGTTCCTTGGGAGGATATATCTATGGACTTTGTTTTAGGTTTACCTCGAACAAAGAAGGGGAGGGATAGCATATTTGTTGTCGTGGATAGATTCTCGAAAATGGCACACTTTATACCATGTCATAAAAGTGATGATGCTGTTAATGTTGCTGATTTGTTCTTTCGTGAAATTATTCGCTTGCATGGTGTGCCAAATACTATTGTTTCAGATCGTGATACTAAATTTCTTAGCCACTTTTGGAGATGTTTATGGGCTAAGTTGGGGACTAAACTGCTTTTTAGTACTACTTGTCACCCCCAAACTGATGGCCAAACTGAAGTAGTCAATAGAACATTGTCTACTATGCTTAGGGCTGTTTTGGAGAGTAATAAGAAAATGTGGGAGGAATGCTTGCCTCATATTGAATTTGCTTATAATCGTTCATTGCATTCTACTACTAAGATGTGCCCTTTTGAAGTTGTGTATGGTTTCCTACCTCGTGCACCTATTGATTTGTTGCCTCTTCCATCTTCGGAGAAGGTTAATTTTGATGCTAAACAACGTGCTGAATTGATTTTAAAAATGCATGAGTTAACTAAGGAAAACATTGAGCGTATGAATGCTAAATATAAACTTGCTGGAGATAAGGGTAGAAAACATGTTGTGTTTGCACCTGGAGATCTTGTTTGGTTACATTTGCGTAAGGATAGATTTCCTGATTTGCGCAAATCAAAGCTAATGCCACGTGCTGATGGTCCCTTTAAGGTGTTAGAGAAAATAAATGATAATGCATATAAACTTGAGTTGCCTGCAGATTTTGGGGTTAGTCCCACTTTTAACATTGCAGATTTGAAGCATTATGTGGGTGAGGAAGATGAACTTCCGTCGAGGACGACTTCATTTCAAGAAGGGGAGGATGATGAGGACATCAATACAATTGTTACACCCACAGCCCCTGCTGCTATACATACTGGACCAATTACTACAGCTCGTGCACGCCAACTAAATTATCAGGTACTTTCGTTTCTTGGTAATGATTCTAATGTTCATGAGAATATGATGCTGCCTAAATTGGATACATTTGTTTTGCTTACAAATGAAGGGCCTAGCTTGGAGAAGGATGAACATTGGAGCAAGAACAAGCATGGAGATGATGGCATGCGCAAGGGGAACAAGAACGGAGTTACAAGTGATGATTTCAGGACTTTGAAGCCACCATAATGTGTGCATGAAGCCTTGGACGAAATATACAAGATGCCACTTCATAAATTTCGTCCCGAGGCTATTTTAGGTGCTGCGTCACCTTATTATTGGGCCAGGCCCATGTGATTTCGAAATACATAAGTATAGGCTATTTTTAGAGTCCGTATGTGTGGGGAAACCAGAGATAGGGTTGATTTCGGACCCCTCCACCAAGGGCCACGAAATCCACCCCCTCTTCCTCCATATATACAGCCCTTAGGGCATCGTTTAGACCTTGGGTTTTGTTTAGATTAAAAGTTCGCCATAGCTGCAACTTCGCGTACTTCGTTTGTGTTCAACGACCAGACAAAGGCGTCACAGAACCCCACCTTGATCAATAAAGCTTTCATCTTATATTCGCAATATCCAGATTGCAATCTCAGTTTCTTGCTTGTTCTTCGTTTGCTCGCAGGAAACAGACCCTCGTGGTCAGGTTGATCGTGCTCCGGCGTGGTCAATAACCTCTCGGAGTTGGTTTAGCGATTGCTAAGGCGCGACGTCCTCGCACGTTCGTAGTCGGATCGTCAAAGTCGACTTCCACCAAAGCGAAATCCACCATCTCATCGAAAGACGGGATACCTTTGCCTCTATCAAGAGGCATTATTTTCATTCGAGGACGTGCCTTCCTCTTTGCCTCCTGCTGTCACTAACATTTTGCAGGAGTTCGCTGACGTTTTTCCACAAGACGTGCCACCGGGATTACCGCCTATTCGAGGGATTGAGCATCAGATTGACTTAATTCCCGGTGCTTCACTGCCAAACCGTGCACCATACCGTACCAATCCAGAGGAGACGAAGGAGATTATGCGTTAAGTACAAGAGCTTCTCGACAAAGGTTATATACGCGAATCCCTTAGTCCTTGTGCTGTTCCTATTATTCTAGTGCCGAAAAAGGATGGTACATCACGTATGTGTGTTGATTGTAGAGGCATTAATAATATTACTATTCGTTATCGTCATCCTATTCCTAGGCTAGATGATATGCTTGATGAATTGAGTGGTTCTACAATATTCTCCAAAGTTGATTTGCATAGTGGCTACCACCAAATTCGTATGAAATTGGGAGATGAATGGAAAACAGCATTTAAAACTAAGTTTGGATTATATGAGTGGTTAGTCATGCCTTTTGGGTTAACTAATGCACCTAGTACTTTCATGAGATTAATGAACGAAGTTTTACGTGCTTTCATTGGACGATTTGTGGTAGTTTACTTTGATGACATACTGATTTATAGCAGATCTTTGGAAGAACATTTGGAACATTTACGTGCTATTTTTATTGCTCTACGTGATGCACGTTTGTTTGGTAACCTTGGGAAGTGCACCTTTTGCACCGACCGAGTATCTTTTCTTGGCTATGTTGTTACTCCACAGGGAATTGAAGTTGACAAAGCCAAGATTGAAGCTATTGAGAGTTGGCCGCAGCCCAAAACGGTCACACAAGTGAGGAGTTTTCTTGGCCTCGCTGCATTCTATAGGCGTTTTGTGAGAGATTTCAGCACCATTGCTGCACCTCTCAACGAGCTTACAAAGAAGGATGTGCCTTTTCTTTGGGGTACCGCACAGGAAGAAGCCTTCACGGTATTGAAAGATAAGTTGACACATGCTCCTTTACTCCAACTTCCTGATTTTAATAAGACTTTTGAGCTTGAATGTGATGCTAGTGGAATTGGATTAGGAGGTGTGTTATTACAAGATGGCAAACCTGTTGCATACTTTTCTGAAAAATTGAGTGGGCCTAGTCTGAATTATTCTACTTATGATAAAGAATTATATGCTCTTGTTCGGACTTTAGAAACATGGCAACATTATTTATGGCCCAAAGAGTTTGTTATACATTCTGATCATGAATCTTTGAAACATATTAAAAGTCAAGCTAAACTGAATCGTAGACATGCTAAATGGGTTGAATTCATTGAGACTTTCCCTTATGTCATTAAACACAAGAAGGGAAAAGAAAATGTTATTGCTGATGCATTGTCTCGTCGCTATACTATGCTTTCACAACTTGACTACAAAATATTTGGTTTGGAGACCATCAAGGATCAATATGTGCATGATGCTGATTTTAAAGATGTAATGCAGAATTGTAAAGAAGGAAGAATGTGGGACAAGTTTGTCGTTAACGATGGATTTGTGTTTCGTGCTAACAAGCTATGCATTCCAGCTAGCTCCATTCGTCTTTTGTTGTTGCAGGAGGCGCATGGAGGAGGATTAATGGGACACTTTGGCGTGAAGAAGACGGAGGACGTACTTGCAACACATTTCTTTTGGCCAAAGATGAGACGGGATGTTGAGCGTTTTATTGCTCGATGCACTACATGTCAAAAAGCTAAGTCACGACTCAATCCTCATGGTTTATATATGCCTTTGCCTGTACCTAGTGTTCCTTGGGAGGATATATCTATGGACTTTGTTTTAGGTTTACCTCGAACAAAGAAGGGGAGGGATAGCATATTTGTTGTCGTGGATAGATTCTCGAAAATGGCACACTTATACCATGTCATAAAAGCGATGATGCTGTTAATGTTGCTGATTTGTTCTTTCGTGAAATTATTCGCTTGCATGGTGTGCCAAATACTATTGTTTCAGATCGTGATACTAAATTTCTTAGCCACTTTTGGAGATGTTTATGGGCTAATTTGGGGACTAAACTGCTTTTTAGTACTACTTGTCACCCCCAAACTGATGGACAAACTGAAGTAGTCAATAGAACGTTGTCTACTATGCTTAGGGCTGTTTTGAAGAATTATAAGAAAATGTGGGAGGAATGCTTGCCTCATATTGAATTTGCTTATAATCGTTCATTGCATTCTACTACTAAGATGTGCCCTTTTGAAGTTGTGTATGGTTTCCTACCTCGTGCACCTATTGATTTGTTGCCTCTTCCATCTTCGGAGAAGGTTAATTTTGATGCTAAACAACGTGCTGAATTGATTTTAAAAATGCATGAGTTAACTAAGGAAAACATTGAGCGTATGAATGCTAAATATAAACTTGCTGGAGATAAGGGTAGAAAACATGTTGTGTTTGCACCTGGAGATCTTGTTTGGTTACATTTGCGTAAGGATAGATTTCCTGATTTGCGCAAATCAAAGCTAATGCCACGTGCTGATGGTCCCTTTAAGGTGTTAGAGAAAATAAATGATAACGCATATAAACTTGAGCTGCCTGCAGATTTTGGGGTTAGTCCCACTTTTAACATTGCAGATTTGAAGCCTTATTTGGGTGAGGAAGATGGACTTCCGTCGAGGACGACTTCATTTCAAGAAGGGGAGGATGATGAGGACATCAATACAATTGTTACACCCACAGCCCCTGCTGCTATACATACTGGACCAATTACTAGAGCTCGTGCACGCCAACTAAATTACCAGGTACTTTCGTTTCTTGGTAATGATTCTAATGTTCATGAGAATATGATGCTGCCTAAATTGGATACATTTGTTTTGCTTACAAATGAAGGGCCTAGCTTGGAGAAGGATGAACATTGGAGCAAGAACAAGCATGGAGATGATGGCATGCGCAAGGGGAACAAGAACGGAGTTACAAGTGATGATTTCAGGACTTTGAAGCTACCATAATGGGTGCATGAAGCCTTGGACGAAATATACAAGATGTCACTTCATAAATTTCGTCCCGAGGCTATTTTAGGTGCTGCGTCACCTTATTATTGGGCCAGGCCCATGTAATTTCGAAATACATAAGTATAGGCTATTTTTAGAGTCCGTATGTGTGGGGAAACAAGAGATAGGGTTGATTTCAGACCCCTCCACCAAGGGCCACGAAATTCCCCCCCTCTTCCTCCATATATACAGCCCTTAGGGCATCGTTTAGACTTTGGGTTTTGTTTAGATTAAAAGTTCGCCATAGCTGCAACTTCGCGTACTTCGTTTGTGTTCAACGACCAGACAAAGGCGTCACAGAACCCCACCTTGATCAATAAAGCTTTCATCTTATATTCGCAATATCCAGATTGCAATCTTAGTTTCTTGCTTGTTCTTCGTTTGCTCGCAGGAAACAGACCCTCGTGGTCAGGTTGATCGTGCTCCGGCGTGGTCAATAACCTCTCGGAGTTGGTTTAGCGATTGCTAAGGCGCGACGTCCTCGCACGTTCGTAGTCGGATCGTCAAAGTCGACTTCCACCAAAGCGATATCCATCATCTCATCGAAAAATCGGGACCCTCGCCTCTATCATTAGTTCTTCACATGATAGAGATGAAACATGTTCCTTACACAACGTCGTCGATGAGTCCACCTCCAATTGCTCCAAGGACAAAGGCGAAGCAAGGTTCGAACATATATCCCGAAGCTCGGGCATGAGTTGTAACACCGGAGCCGCCAGCCCGACGATGGACTCGCCCACAGCGGGAGGCAACGCAACGGAAGTAGCAGACACCGATGGTGAATTGTCCCGAACACGAGGAGAGAAACAACCATAGGGCTCTGTCCCCTGGACCTCCGTGGAGTCAACAACTGCCACACCAAGAGGCTGTAGCATGGCCTGCAACATAGCCGGCACAAGGGAGAGCCTACTCAAAGCAGCCTCTGCCCGCTCCAGGAAGCTCTCAATTCGTGCCTGCCAGCCTTGAAGCAACTCGGTCTAATCAGCAAGGGCGGTCTGAAGCACCATAGAAGATGGGGTTGTCGGGCTAGCAGAAGCAGAAACCACAGACGCCCACGACCCATGGCGAAGCGCAGTGAAGGGGAGCGTGGATTTCATTTGGCCCTCTCTTGAAGGAGGAGGTGGATGTTGTTGGGTGCCAGGGCGAGAGACGGGCGGGACGACAGGACATGCCAATGAACTGAGAGGATGCCATGGGTTGCGGCAGTTGTACGCACGATGACCGTTCTCCAAGCAACGAGAGCATAAGAAGGGATCTCTACAAACTGCAGCACGGTGGCCACGGACGAGGCATCTGCAGCAGCGATCGTCAAGCCAAGTGGGGATTGGTCGGGGAGCCAGAGCCAAGGCCGGTGACGCCGAACGACGACGCCGGCCCCCCACCTTCACCCATCCTAGATCCGAAGATGCCTCAGGAGCAGTAGCAACAACATCAGCAACAGCCGGATCGCTCACCCCGCCGGAGCATCTGGCAGCCAATGGCGTCAGCGCGGCGAGCTCCTCGTCGTCGTCAATGCTGCAGACTTCATCAGCGAGGGAAGCCCACGACACAGCCAGTGGTGGCCGCGAGGCATGCACGACGGCGTCGGGAGCGAGCACCTCCTTGGAGCTCTGAGAGCCCGGCCTCGCAGGAGCAAGCGCTGAAGGCAGAGAGGGCTCCTCCCCAACAGCAATGGCCGTGACGACCGAGCAGGGGCTCGCCACAGGCAGTAGCGCCCCTTCTAGCAGGAGCTCTAGACGGGCCACAGAGACCTTGAAGGCGTGCGGTGGAGGAGTCCGCTGCAAATCAAGATCCAGGACGGAGGGCGCCGCCAGGAGCAGAGGAGGTGGTGGCGGCGGCTCCAGCTCAAAGAAGACGAGCGGCGGAGCAGGGAGGGCCGTCCAGAGCTCGCAGGTGGCCGAGGATGCGGCGAGCAGCCGGGCAGGGGGCGCCGGCACCGGGGAAGGCACCGAACGCGGCTGGGATCTCATACCCTCGTCATGCACACCCCAGGTGCAGGAGAGCAGGGAAGAGTCGGACGAAGCTGGATCTAGGAGCTGCGGCCTCGGAGGAGGCTGGATCCGGGCGCGGCGCACGCGGAGGTGGTCGGAGCGGCCGATCCGGGCGGCGGCGGCCGCGTGCTCACGCGGCGTCGGGCGGTCGCGGTCATGTTTGTGGGTAGAGATTATGCTAGCCAGCACAGGTAGATATTGTTTTGATCTCATCACCCTAAATTAAATTGTTGGGCTGTTAATTACTTTTAATTGGGATTGAGTTGGAGGAACCTTCTCAATGTTTATCAACTACCATGATAGTTAAACAAAATATATTCCTTTGTTGTAGGAAAAAATTGGCTTTTCGCAAAAACATAATAACCACAGAGCCTCCACTAGCCATATATGCATATAGTTATAGCTGTTACCTGTTCATTTGCTCTACAGTGTTGTGTTGCCAGCATATTCCATGTGTTGACCCGTTTTCGGGCTGCAATGTATTATGTTGCAGACATTTCAGATGAAGAGTAAGGTGATGAGGACGTCAATACCATTGTTACACCCACAGCCCCTACTGTTACATATACTGGACCAATTACTAGAGCTCGCGCACGCCAATTAAATTACCAGGTACTTTCGTTTCTTGGTAATGATTCTAATGTTCATGAGATTATGATGCTGCCTAAATTGGATACATTTTTTTTGCTTACAAATGAAGGGCCTAGCTTGGATAAGGATGAACATTGGAGCAAGAACACACATGGAGTTGATGGCATGCGCAAGGGGATCAAGAACGGAGTTACAAGTGATGATTTCAGGACTTTAAAGCCGCCATAAGGAGTGCATGAAGCCTTGGACGAAATATACAAGATGCCACTTCATAATATTCGTCCATAGGCTATTCTAGGTGCTGCGTCACCTTATTAATGGGCCAGGCCCATGTAATTTCGAAATACTTAAGTATAGGCTATTTTTAGAGTCCGTATGTGTGGGGAAACAAGAGTTAGGGTTGGTTTCGGACCCCACCCTCAAGGGCCACGAAATTCCCCCCTCTTCCTCCATATATACAGCCCTTAGGGCGTCGTTTAGACTTTGGGTTTTGTTTAGATCAAAAGTTCGCCATAGCTGCAACTTCGCGTACTTCGTTTGTGTCCAACGACCAGACCAAGACGTCACAGAACCCCACCTGGATCAATAAAGCTTTCATCTTATATTCGCAATATCCAGATTGCAATCTCAGTTTCTTGCTTGTTCTTCGTTTGCTCGCAGGTAACAGACCCTCGTGGTCAAGTTGATCGTGCTCCGGCATGGTCAATAACCCTCGGAAGTTGGTTTAGCGATTGCTAAGGCGCGACGTCTCGCACGTTCGTAGTCGGATCGTCAAAGTCGACTCCCACAGAAAACGATAGCCACCATCTCATCAAAACATCGGGACCCTCTCCTCTATCATAAGGTGTGCTAGGTCGTTCCCGTGCACTTAGCTATGCTGTTGGAGTTGATGGACTCACTATATCTTCGAAGCCTTCCATTGTTATCTTATTTAGATGGACTTAAGACATATTATTGTAATAAGTTCTCTCTTGCGACTATCGATGCATTAAGTGTGTGTTTGCACAGTAATGATTCTAACACCCATGGAGTCTTGGTGCTGATTGTGTTTTGCTCGTGAGAGAGGCTTAGTTAACGGGTCTGCAACATTCAGATCTATATGTATCTTGCAAATCTCTATGTCTCCTTCCTTGACTTGATCATGGATGGAATTGAAGCGTCTCTTGATGTGCTTGGTTCTCTTGTGAAATCTAGATTCCTTTGCCAAGGTAATTGCACCAGTATTGTGACAAAAGATTTTCATTAGACCCGATGCACTAGGTATTACACCTAGATCGGATATGAACTCCTTCATCTAGACTCCTTCATTTGCTGCTTCCGAAGCAGCTATGCATTCTGCTTCACACATTGATCCCGCCACGACGCTCTGCTTAGAACTGCACCAACTGACAGCTCCACCATTCAATAAAAATACGTATTCGGTTTGTGACTTAGAGTCATCCGGATCAGTGTCAAAGCTCGCATCGACGTAACCATTTACGACGAGCTCTTTGTCACCTCCATAAATGAGAAACATATCCTTAGTCCTTTTCAGGTATTTTAGGATGTTCTTGACCGATGTCCAGTGATCCACTCGTGGATTACTTTGGTACCTCCATGCTAAACTAATAGCAAGGCACACGTCAGGTCTGGTACACAACATTGCATACATTATAGAACCTATGACTGAGGCATAGGGAATGACTTTCATTTTCTCTCTATCTTCTGCGGTGGTCAGTCCTTGAGTCTAACTCAACTTCACACCTTGTAACACAGGCAAGAACCCTTTCTTTGCTTGATCCATTTTGAACTTGTTCAAAACTTTATCAAGGTATGTGCTTTGTGAAAGTCCAAGTAAGCATTTTGATCTATCTCTATAGATCTTGATGCCCAATATATAAGCAGCTTCACCGAGGTCTTTCATTGAAAAATTCTAAGTATCCTTTTATGCTATTCAGAAATTCAGTATCATTTCTGATCAACTGTGACGCCCCCGATTTGACCATACACTAATCATACACGCAAACGTGTACGATCAAGATCAGGGACTCACGGGAAGATATCACAACACAACTCTACAAATAAAATAAGTCATACAAGCATCATATTACAAGCCAGGGGCCTCGAAGGCTCGAATACAAGAGCTCGATCATAGACGAGTCAGCGGAAGCAACAATACCTGAGTACAGACATAAGTTAAACAAGTTTGCCTTAAGAAGGGTAGCAAAAACTGAGATACAGATCGAAAGAGGCGCCAGCCTCCTGCCTGGATCCACCTAAACTACTCCTGGTCGTCGTCAGCGGGCTGCACGTACTAATAGGCACCTCCCGAGTAGTAGTAGTCGTCATCAATGGTGGCGTCTGGCTCCTGGACTCCAACGTCTGGTTGCAGCAATCGGATATAGGAAAGGGGAAAAGGGGGAGAAAAGCAACCGTGAGTACTCATCCAAAGTACTCGCAAGCAAGGAGCTACACTACATATGTATGCATTGGTATCAAATGGAATAAGGGTATCATATGTGGACTGAACTGCAGAATGCCGGAATAAGAGGGGGATAGCTAGTCCTTTCTAAGACTATGCTTCTAGTAACCTCCATCTTGCAGCAGGAGAAGAGAGTAGATGGTAAGTTCACCAAGTAGCATCGTGTAGCATAATCCCAACCGCTGATCCTCCCCTCGTCGCCCTGTGAGAGAGCGATCACCGGTTGTATCTGGCACTTGGAAGTGGGTGCTTTATTAAGTATCCGGTTCTAGTTGTCATAAGGTCAAGGTACAACTCTGGGTCATCCTTTTACCGAGGGACACGGCTATTCGAACAGATCAACTTCCCTGCAGGGGTGCACCACATTTCCCAACACGCTCGATCCCCTTTGTCCAGACACACTTTTCTGGGTCATGCCCGGCCTCAGAAGATCAACACGTCGCAGCCCTACCAAGGCACAACAGAGAGGTCAGCATGCCGTTCTAAATCCTATGGCGCAGGGGTCTGGGCCCATCGCCCATTGCACACCTGCACGTTGCATACGCGGCCGGAGAGCAGACCTAGCAACCTCCATTACAAAGGAAGTTGCGTTACACGGTCCAACTCGGCGCGCGCCGCTCAGTCGCTGACGTCACGAAGGCTTCGGCTGATACCACTACGTCGAGTGCCCATAACTATCCCCGCGTAGGTTGATAGAGGCAAAGGTGTCCCGTCTTTCGATGAGATGATGGATATCGCTTTGGTGGCAGTCGACTTTGACGATCCGACTACGAACGTGCGAGGACGTCGCGCCTTAGCAATCGCTAAACCAACTCCGAGAGGTTATTGACCACGCCAGAGCATGATCAACCTGACCACGAGGGTCTGTTTACTGCGAGCAAACGAAGAACAAGCAAGAAACTGCGATTGCAATCTGGATATTGCGAATATAAGATGAAAGCTTTATTGATCAAGGTGGGGTTCTGTGACGCCTTTGTCTGGTCGTTGAACACAAACGAAGTACGCGAAGTTGCAGCTATGGAGAACTTTCAATCTAAACAAAACCCAAAGTCTAAACGATGCCCTAAGGGCTGTATATATGGAGGAAGAGGGGGGAATTTCGTGGCCCTTGGTGGAGGGGTCCGAAATCAACCCTATCTCTTGTTTCCCCACACATACGGACTCTAAAAATAGCCTATACTTATGTATTTCGAAATTACATGGCCCTGGCCCAATAATAAGGTGACGTAGCACCGAAAATAGCCTCGGGACGAAAATTATGAAGTGTCATCTTGATAGAGGCGGAGGTGTCCCGTCTTTCGATGAGATGGTGGATTTCGCTTTGGTGGAAGTCGACTTTGACGATCCGACTACGAACGTGCGAGGACGTCGCGCCTTAGCAATCGCTAAACCAACTCCGAGAGGTTATTGACCACGCCGGAGCACGATCAACCTGACCACGAGGGTCTGTTTCCTGCGAGCAAACGAAGAACAAGCAAGAAACTAAGATTGCAATCTGGATATTGCGAATATAAGATGAAAGCTTTATTGATCAAGGTGGGGTTCTGTGACGCCTTTGTCTGGTCGTTGAACACAAACGAAGTACGCGAAGTTGCAGCTATGGCGAACTTTTAATCTAAACAAAACCCAAAGTCTAAACGATGCCCTAAGGGCTGTATATATGGAGGAAGAGGGGGGAATTTCGTGGCCCTTGGTGGAGGGGTCCGAAATCAACCCTATCTCTTGTTTCCCCACACATACGGACTCTAAAAATAGCCTATACTTATGTATTTCGAAATTACATAGGCCTGGCCCAATAATAAGGTGATGCAGCACCTAAAAGAGCCTCGGGACGAAATTTATGAAGTGGCATCTTGTATATTTCGTCCAAGGCTTCATGCACCCATTATGGTGGCTTCAAAGTCCTGAAATCATCACTTGTAACTCCATTCTTGTTCCCCTTGCGCATGCCATCATCTCCATGCTTGTTCTTGCTCCAATGTTCATCCTTCTCCAAGCTAGGCCCTTCATTTGCAAGCAAAACAAATGTATCCAATTTAGGCAGCATCATATTCTCATGAACATTAGAATCATTACCAAGAAACGAAAGTACCTGGTAATTTAGTTGGCGTGCACGAGCTCTAGTAATTGGTCCAGTATGTATAGCAGCAGGGGCTGTGGGTGTAACAATTGTATTGATGTCCTCATCATCCTCCCCTTCTTGAAATGAAGTCGTCCTCGACGGAAGTTCATCTTCCTCACCCAAATAAGGCTTCAAATCTGCAATGTTAAAAGTGGGACTAACCCCAAAATCTGCAGGCAGCTCAAGTTTATATGCATTATCATTTATTTTCTCTAACACCTTAAAGGAACCATCAGCACGTGGCATTAGCTTTGATTTGCGCAAATCAGGAAATCTATCCTTACGCAAATGTAACCAAACAAGATCTCCAGGTGCAAACACAACATGTTTTCTACCCTTATCTCCAGCAAGTTTATATTTAGCATTCATACGCTCAATGTTTTCCTTAGTTAACTCATGCATTTTTAAAATCAATTCAGCACGTTGTTTAGCATCAAAATTAACCTTCTCCGAAGATGGAAGAGGCAACAAATCAATAGGTGCACGAGGTAGGAAACCATACACAACTTCAAAAGGGCACATCTTAGTAGTAGAATGCAATGAACGATTATAAGCAAATTCAATATGAGGCAAGCATTCCTCCCACATTTTCTTATTATTCTTCAAAACAGCCCTAAGCATAGTAGACAACGTTCTATTGACTACTTCAGTTTGTCCATCAGTTTGGGGGTGACAAGTAGTACTAAAATGCAAGCGAATAATTTCACGAAAGAACAAATCAGCAACATTAACAGCATCATCGCTTTTATGACATGGTATAAAGTGTGCCATTTTCGAGAATCTATCCACGACAACAAATATGCTATCCCTCCCCTTCTTTGTTCGAGGTAAACCTAAAACAAAGTCCATAGATATATCCTCCCAAGGAACACTAGGTACAGGCAAAGGCATATATAAACCATGAGGATTGAGTCGTGACTTAGCTTTTTGACATGTAGTGCATCGAGCAATAAAACGCTCAACATCCCGTCTCATCTTTGGCCAAAAGAAATGTGTAGCAAGTACGTCCTCCGTCTTCTTCACGCCAAAGTGTCCCATTAATCCTCCTCCATGCGCCTCCTGCAACAACAAAAGACGAACGGAGCTAGCTGGAATGCATAGCTTGTTAGCACGAAACACAAATCCATCGTTAACGACAAACTTGTTCCACATTCTTCCTTCTTTACAATTCTCCATTACATCTTTAAAATCAGCATCATGCACATATTGATCTTTGATGGTCTCCAAACCAAATATTTTGAAGTCAAGTTGTGAAAGCATAGTATAGCGACGAGACAATGCATCAGCAATAACATTTTCTTTTCCCTTCTTGTGTTTAATGACATAAGGGAAAGTCTCAATGAATTCAAACCATTTAGCATGTCTACGATTCAGTTTAGCTTGACTTTTAATATGTTTCAAAGATTCATGATCAGAATGTATAACAAATTCTTTGGGCCATAAATAATGTTGCCATGTTTCTAAAGTCCGAACAAGAGCATACAATTCTTTATCATAAGTAGAATAATTCAGACTAGGCCCACTCAATTTTTCAAAAAAGTATGCAACGGGTTTGCCATCTTGTAATAACACACCTCCTAATCCAATTCCACTAGCATCACATTCAAGCTCAAGAGTCTTATTAAAATCAGGAAGTTGGAGTAAAGGAGCATGTGTCAACTTATCTTTCAATACGGAGAAGGCTTCTTCCTGTGCGGTACCCCAAAGAAAAGGCACATCTTTCTTTGTAAGCTCATTGAGAGGTGCAGCAATGGTGCTGAAATCTCTCACAAAACGCCTATAGAATCCAGCGAGGCCAAGAAAACTCCTCACGTGTGTGACCGTTTTGGGCTACGGCCAACTCTCAATAGCTTCAATCTTGGCTTTATCAACTTCAATTCCCTGTGGAGTAACAACATAGCCAAGAAAAGATACTCGGTCGGTGCAAAAGGTGCACTTCCCAAGGTTACCAAACAAACGTGCATCACATAGAGCAATAAAAACAGCACGTAAATGTTCCAAATGTTCTTCCAAAGATCTGCTATAAATCAATATGTCATCAAAGTAAACTACCACAAATCGTCCAATGAAAGCACGTAAAACTTCGTTCATTAATCTCATGAAAGTACTAGGTGCATTAGTTAACCCAAAAGGCATGACTAACCACTCATATAATCCAAACTTAGTTTTAAATGTTGTTTTCCATTCATCTCCCAATTTCATACGAATTTGATGGTAGCCACTACGCAAATCAACTTTGGAGAATATTGTAGAGCCACTCAATTCATCAAGCATATCATCTAGCCTAGGAATAGGATGACGATAACAAATAGTAATATTATTAATGCCTCTACAATCAACACACATACGTGATGTACCATCCTTTTTCAGTACTAGAATAATAGGAACAGCACAAGGACTAAGGGATTCGCGTATATAACCTTTGTCGAGAAGCTCTTGTACTTGACGCATAATCTCCTTCGTCTCCTCTGGATTGGTACGGTATGGTGCACGGTTTGGCAGTGAAGCACCGGGAATTAAGTCAATCTGATGCTCAATCACTCGAATAGGCGGTAATCCCGGTGGCACGTCTTGTGGAAAAACGTCCGCGAACTCCTGCAAAATGTTAGTGACAGCAGGAGGCAAAGAGGAAGGCACGTCCTCGAATGAAAATAATGCCTCTTTGCACACAAAAGCATAGCAAACAGATTTGCTGAAATCTAGCTCATCAATATCAGATTTGGTGGCAAATAAACATGCACTTTTCAATTTAATTTCAGAAGCAACACTAGATGGTTTATTATTAGGCTTCATTTGTTGCTCAAATTCTTTTGCCACAATCTGATTTTCACTCTTATTCTTCTCCTGTTTTGCTTTATTAGCTCTATTAATATCATCTTTCAAAATGGAATCAGGAGTCATAGGAAGCAAAGTAATATTTTTATCCTTATGAACAAGAGTATAATGATTGTTTCTACCATGGTGTATAGAATTTTTATCAAATTGCCATGGTCTACCAAGTAATAAGGAACATGCTTGCATAGGTACCACATCACAATCAACATAATCAGCATATGTAGAGATACTAAAATGCACACGAACAGTACGTGTTACCTTAACCTTGCCGCTGTTGTTGAACCATTGGATGTAGTAAGGATGTGGATGTGGTCTTGTGGTGAGAGAAAGCTTCTCCACCATCTCCATGCTAGCCAAGTTGTTGCAGCTCCCTCCGTCTATTATGACGCGCACAGAATGTTCCTTCACAACTCCCTTGGTATGGAACAAATTGTGCCTCTGCTTTGCTCAGCTTGTGTGACCTGCACACTCAAAACACGTTGAGCAACTAAACATTCATACCTGTCAGCGTCTTCAGGATCCATGTATTGCGTCTCATGATCAGAATCATCTCCACCATGTTCTTCACGTGTAATAAGAGCCAATGTCTCCTCATCATAGTCACTAGCGGACTCATATCCACCACCCTCGGTAGCAATCATCACACGCGGAGATTTGCATTCTCTCGCATAATGACCTCCTCCCTTACAATGACGACAAATAATATCACTTGTGTGCCCTGTTGATGCCCTGGAAGAAGAAGAACTCTGTGCAGGCCCGGCAGGTGCGCTCTTGGCAGATAATGGTGGTTGTTCCTGTTTTCTTGTATCACGGCTGTAGGAGGCACCTGATTGAGGTGCTGGTGCAGTTGAAGTAGAAGATGCACGCGGTGTCCATGATGAAGGTCGGCCTGCAGAAAAGTTAGTTCGCGCCAATGCTTGTCGATCCTGCACTTCACGTTCAGCTTTACAAGCAAGATGGAATAAACGAGTGATATTAGTATACTCCTTATAGTCTAGAATGGTCTGAATCTCTCTATTTAATCCACCCAGAAAACGTGCAAGCATAGCTTCATTCTCCTCAACAATACCACATCGAATCATGCCAGTTTGTAATTCCTGATAATATTCTTCTACAGAATTTCTTCCTTGTCTTATACGCTGCAATTTTTGAAGCAATTCACATTGATAATATGGTGGAACCCAACGCGTACGCATAGCAGTTTTCAAAGCAGCCCAAGTAGTTGGAATAGGATATAATCTACAATGTTCAGACCACCAGACACATGCAAAACTAGTGAAAGCACAAACAGCAGCAGCAACCCGTCTCTCCTCGGGATATTGTAAACATGTAAAACGTTGTTTAGTTTCTAACTCCCAAGTAAGATATATATCAGGAACATATCTACCCTCAAATGGTGGAATATTCAATTTCAGTTTAGGAATATGGACATCATCTCGTACCTGAGGTGGTGGGGCAGGCCTACCATTACGAATATATACCTGAGGTCGACCTACTGGTGGTGGTGCTGGTGGTTGCACGTAGTTCTGATTTTGAGCAACCTCATCCTCGTAATCTCCCACATAATCATCCTCCTCCGCATCAGCAGCAGGAGCCACAGAAGTATAAACAGCAGCACCAACAGTTTGGCCAAACGCAAGAGGAACACGGCTCGCTCGGCGGAGGTCTATTTCGTGACGTGGAGGTAGTCGTTGTTGTTGTTGTTGGAGAGGTGCGTTAGGTGCAGCGGGTGGTGGTGGTGGAAGACGCGCGAGCAATTCATTAAACTTGTTATCGAGCTTTGTTTCGAACGTCTTCTCCATGCCATCTATCTTCTCCATGGCCTCTTCAAATCTGTTTAGCACGTCTTGCACCTGTCCACTCATCATTTGCTGAAATTTATCATGCAAATCCTTATTTGTCATGTTCTCCCAGTCAGTCTCGTCGGCTTGTGATCCTGGCATGGTTAGCAACAATAGAAACACACAAGAATATGATCCTACAGACTACTAACAAGAGGTGGTGGTGGGTGTCACAAATCCGTCAAGCAAATCTCAAAGTCTTACCAGTTCTTACCCAGCAGCAGGCGGTGATCGGCAACCGTTGTAGTCAAAAACTCTCAAAGCTTGGATAGAGCGATTACCAGGGAGAGTCAAACGCACGACGTAGATGTATGTGGAGCTGGGAAGGCTTATAATATGGTAGCAAAAAGGGTCAGCAATAATCAATTCAGAGATGCAAAGTTGAATAAACGCTCAACGATGGTACTGTGCTGGTCCTAGGCTAGACTGTGCTAGAGACGCGAGCCTAGAACACCAACAAAATCACGGCGCGGCACGTAAACAAGGGAAAAGCACACTCTGGAATTTTTTTCGCTCTTTTTTGCGCTCTTTTTTTTGCGCTGCTTTTTTTTGCGAAAAATCACTATAATGGCGAGTGTCTCAAAACACTTCCTAGCTCAAACTGACAGGATGGGCACGAAATTTTTTCGACCAAATTTTTTTTGACTGCCCGGACCCAAAAACTGGAAACGGGTCAAAAAAAACTTCCTATAATGGCACCTGTCTCAAAACACTCAGAAACACCTAAAAATAGGATAGCCAGAAATTTTTTCGAAAAATGCGTTTTCGTAAAAATTTGGGCCTAAACGAAGCGTGGTTTCCAGACTCTGTTTTTTTTCCCGAAACCTACTCCGGCAAGGAAACACGAATCGGAATCTAGATGGATCTCGAAAACAAACCTAATATGACTAGAACTCGGATTGGTGGTGGATATATGGTAGTAGATGGCAGCGGTGGTGGTATATGACAGCGGTGGTGGTATATGGATACGGATTCGAAGCGGTGGCGGATAAGCGGCGGTGGTAGATGGCAGGGGCGATGATGATGGTGCGGCGGCGGCGTGACAACTTATGACCAGAACTCGAAACTCTAAAAGACTAGACTCTAAGACCAGCAACTAGACACGACGATGCAACCGCAAATTCAACAAAGCAAAACCCTAAAAAGATTATGCAAAGGCTCAGATTGGTTCGGATATGATGAACTAACCCTCATTTTTTTTGTGGCTTTTTCGTGGACTATAGGTATGAAGAACAGACTCGATCTAAACTACGAAAAACGGTAAAATCTCACCGAGCAACCTGGAAATCTAATACCACTTAATAGAGGCAAAGGTGTCCCGTCTTTCGATGAGATGATGGATATCACTTTGGTGGCAGTCGACTTTGACGATCCGACTACGAACGTGCGAGGACGTCGCGCCTTAGCAATCGCTAAACCAACTCCGAGAGGTTATTGACCACGCCGGAGCACGATCAACCTGACCACGAGGGTCTGTTTCCTGCGAGCAAACGAAGAACAAGCAAGAAACTGCGATTGCAATCTGGATATTGCGAGTATAAGATGAAAGCTTTATTGATCAAGGTGGGGTTCTGATAGAGGCAAAGGTGTCCCGTCTTTCGATGAGATGGTGGATTTCGCTTTGG
>NC_041386.1:314352030-314355073 GCF_002162155.2 Triticum dicoccoides | reverse complement strand
GACGAAATTTATGAAGTGGCATCTTGTATATTTCGTCCAAGGCTTCATGCACCCATTATGGTGGCTTCAAAGTCCTGAAATCATCACTTGTAACTCCGTTCTTGTTCCCCTTGCGCATGCCATCATCTCCATGCTTGTTCTTGCTCCAATGTTCATCCTTCTCCAAGCTAGGCCCTTCATTTGTAAGCAAAACAAATGTATCCAATTTAGGCAGCATCATATTCTCATGAACATTAGAATCATTACCAAGAAACGAAAGTACCTGGTAATTTAGTTGGCGTGCACGAGCTCTAGTAATTGGTCCAGTATGTATAGCAGCAGGGGCTGTGGGTGTAACAATTGTATTGATGTCCTCATCAGGTTCTGTGACGCCTTTGTCTGGTCGTTGAACACAAACGAAGTACGCGAAGTTGCAGCTATGGCGAACTTTTAATCTAAACAAAACCCAAAGTCTAAACAATGCCCTAAGGGCTGTATATATGGAGGAAGAGGGGGGAATTTCGTGGCCCTTGGTGGAGGGGTCCGAAATCAACCCTATCTCTTGTTTCCCCACACATACGGACTCTAAAAATAGCCTATACTTATGTATTTCGAAATTACATGGGCCTGGCCCAATAATAAGGTGACGCAGCACCTAAAATAGCCTCGAGACGAAATTTATGAAGTGGCATCTTATATATTTCGTCCAAGGCTTCATGCACCCATTATGGTGGCTTCAAAGTCCTGAAATCATCACTTGTAACTCCGTTCTTGTTCCCCTTGCGCATGCCATCATCTCCATGCTTGTTCTTGCTCCAATGTTCATCCTTCTCCAAGCTAGGCCCTTCATTTGTAAGCAAAATAAATGTATCCAATTTAGGCAGGATCATATTCTCATGAACATTAGAATCATTACCAAGAAACGGAAGTACCTGGTAATTTAGTTGGCGTGCACGGGCTCTAGTAATTGGTCCAGTTTGTATAGCAGCAGGGGCTGTGGGTGTAACAATTGTATTGATGTCCTCATCATAGGTGGTTAGTGCGTATAGGCCAGTGGCTAAACTCAGATCAAATACCAAGATCTCGTTAAGCATGTTATTTTGAAATAACCACAGACGCCGACCAGGGCCAGGCCCACCTCTCTCCTAGGTGGTCTCAACCTGCCCTGTTGCTCCGCCACAAAGTAACCGTCGGGGGCCTCCGTGAACTCAGGCCCACCTCTACTGGGATAGAGCCACCTGCCCCTTCATCCCCCAACATCAGAATCACTCGCGGGTACTCCTACGAGCCAACCCAACTTTAATCACCACAAGTATCATATATTATGTATAAGTATATACCCGTGACCACCTCCCAAGTGATCACGGCCCGATAGTATAGCATGGCAGACAGACAAGAATGTAGGGCCACTGATGGTAAACTAGCATCCTATACTAAGCATTTAGGATTGCAGGTAAGGTATCAATAGCTGGAGCAACAATGACAGGCTATGCATCAGAATAGGATTAACGGAAAGCAGTAACATGCTACACTACTCTAATGCAAGCAGTATAGAAGAGAATAGGCGATATCTGGTGATCAAGGGGGGGGGGGCTTGCCTGGTTGCTCTGGCAAGAGAGAGGGGTCGTCAACTCCGTAGTCGTACTGGGTAGCAGCGGTGTCGGTCTCGGTGTCTAGCGAGAGAAGAGGGGGAAGAAACAATAAATATAATGCAAACAAATGCATGGCGATGCATGACATGGCAAGTAGCGGTGCTAGGGGTGCCCTAACGCGGTATGAGGTGATACTGGTGAAGGGGGGAAACATCCGGGAAAATATCCCCGGTGTTTCGCATTTTCGGACAAACGAACCGGAGGGGGAAAGTTGTGTGTTAGCTATGCTAGGGATGTGTGACGGACGAACGGACTGCGTATCCGGATTCGTCCCGTTGTTCTGAGCAACTTTCATGTACAAAGTTTTTTCATCCGAGCTACAGTTTATTTTATATTAATTTTTTAAGTTTCAAATCATTTTCTGGAATTTATTTAATTAATTTAATTTAACATTATCTAGAATAGTGTATGCTGACGTCATCATGACGTCAGCAGTCAACAGCGTTGACTGGGTCAATCTGACATGTAGGTCCCCCATGTTATTGTGTGTTAACTAATTAACCAAATTAATTAGTTTAATTAACAGTTAGTTAGGTTAGTTAATTATTTAGGTTTATTAAACACAATTAATTAAGTTAATTAAGTTAATTAATTTATTAATTAAATAACTAATATTTTTATTAATTTATTATTTTTTAATTCTTTTTTATAATGTTCTGGGGCTAGGCCCACCTGTCATAGGCCCCAGGGGCCTTTGCGGGTGTGCGGGTTGCGGGTGCAACCCATGCGAGGCCGAGCCCGACCGGGGCGAAGGGGGGGGGATGAGGCCAGCGGGGGCGGGGCGCAGCAGGCGGCTCGGCACGGCCGCGGCGAGAGGTGGCCAGCCGGAGTGGGCAAGGGAAAGGGGGCGGCCACGGCAGGCTCAAGCTGCAGCGGCCGCGGGAGGGTAGCAGCAATCGGGGCAACACGGATGGGCGGCACGCCGGCGGTTGGAGGCGGGTGGCAGGAGCGGCGGACGCATCCGCAGGTGGCCGAAGGTGTTGCGAGCGGTAGGGGACGTGTGGCGCGCGCGGGGCGAGCAAGTGAAGGCCGGGGCATGCGCGTGCGGAGGAGGGCACGGTGGCCGCGAGCACTAGGCGAGAACGAGGCACCGATGCGGGCGGCAGAGCACGGCAACGGTCGTGTAGCGTGTGCAATGAGCGCGGTGACCGTAGGGAGGGAAGATGGGGTCGGACGGGGAGGTCCTCACCGGCCTTGTAGTTGTGCAACGACATGCTCGATGGAGGGGGCGGAGATGCATTTCCGGCGCGGTACGGCGGATGGCGACGTCGGGGTGGCCTTTTCCAGTCAAGGAACGGGGAGGAGGGTGAGGACGCCGGCGAGCGACGGGCGGGGCAGCGCCGGTGATGCGTCGAGGAGGCGGGGTCCTGTGCTCGATGGAGGGGGGGCGAAGAAGAGAGGCGATGGCATCC
>NC_041386.1:314327312-314351589 GCF_002162155.2 Triticum dicoccoides | reverse complement strand
TTTTCTATTTTATTTTCTATACATATTTGTTTTATTAAATATATAAGTAGTACCCAAATTAGTGTTTCAAAATGCCCCGATGCCACAAAAAGTTTGGTGATAAAATAAAACTCTTTAGTATTTTATTAATTGTAAAAGGCATGTAATTAATTGTTTTTGCTACTGCCATAATTATTTTAGAGCCTTTAAACACTTCTTCAGTGTTTGGTTTCTCCACCATAATTACTTACGATTTATTTGACATAACCCGAACATTTTAGTTTTGATATTTGAAAATTTTACTGTTTGCCTATATTTTAAATTTTAATTTGAATCATTTTTGAACTAACTCGAGTTTATCAACAGTAACCGAGGTGACGTGGCACCATTAGCAGAGGTTTACTGTAGCTTGATTATCCGGGCGTCACAATTCTCCTCCACTACAAGAAATCTCGTCCCGAGATTTAAGAGGGGAGTAAGGGGAAGAATAGGTTACGAAATTCTAACACTTCTTCTCGGTCTTAGTTGCTCTTCTCGAAGAGGTTGATCCATTACGTTGATGTCTTCTTCCTCTACTTCAGGTCATCATGATGAAGTCGTCATTTTCTTCGGGAACTCCAACATACTTACGAATAGGTAAGGGACAACTCGTCTACGACAGAATGTTTATGAGGGAAACAATCTGGGGTTAACCCATGAATGAGCATGAGATTATCTCTCGAGTTGAACATATAAAATACATCGAGAGTAAGGTACGAAGGTACAATAAGAGGTTCCAAGCGGATAGATAGTTGCTCGATGTTTGAACCAGAGTGAGCAGGGGTTTAGAGCAGCGAGAGTAAGTATCACGTCTGATACCAGAATAGATCACTAGGAAGGTGGCTCGCGAATTACCTATGAAACCAAGAGCAAGGGATAACTTTGTCAACAAGGTGTATAGGAGAGTCAGGTTTCGATCCTGTGGAACTGTGGGTTATAGGCCCACCATGTGGTTAAAAGTAGGAAGGTCGGTGACATCTTGCATGATCATGTAAGCAAGGCATGTCAGAGGATAGTCTGTCGGTTAGGTCAGCAACAACATCGGTACCAAGGGCGAAGGACGAAGAGAACCATTTTCCTGCTCGTTGAACGAGGCGGACCAGTAGGCAAAGTTCTCATCCATCGATGGTTACCGGAATGTCATCAACAAAAGTAACAGGGTCTTTTTGACAGAATTGTACATCAAGGGGTTTACAAAAACAGGGGAATATTACTGCCTAGATCATATAGATCACAAGAAAAGTTAAACCAAACAATGGAAAGGAAAATATGATTATCAGGTTTAAACATAACCATGAAAGGACAATGTGTCTAAACACATATTTCAGGGGTATATCCTTCCGAAGGACAAGCAGAGCATGATATCGATGACATGATATGATGTAGAAAACCCTTTAGGTAAGGGGAGAAAAATTTCATGACATTAACCATAAAATGGTGTTTGGATAATAGAGCAAGAAACATTTAGCATTGGGCTTCAAATGTTCTTGTTGAAAATCAGAGTACCACAGACATGCTTCGAGATAGCATTGCATGGTCTTCAAGCAAAGGTCGGACTTTGGATACTCAATGGATTCATCAGGAACAACTTATAGAAAAAGTCCTTCAATTTCCTCATGGAAGAATGGTTAACATTGCTAAAAGGAAGAACTATAACAATAGGCCCTCCAGCCAGGTGTGCTAGGCATGACATCACCTAACCGGGTCATATAAAGACCAATGTTATAACTCTTGGAAAAATGTTCCAACCATCAAATCTGACAGAGCTTCAGATCTGATTGGTGTTAGGATATCTCAGACTCGGGATGCCTGAGAAGAAAAGGTGCAACACAATTGACAAGATGACATTATATGATTCTTGAGAAATGAACTATGGAAGCGAGTTCTGAACAAGGGTTCATCATTAAGCCAAGGAGAGGATGAGGAGGTGGCTGATGGACTCAGCGATAATTCAACGAGGTATCCAAAAAGATGGATCTCCACAGTTATGTGGATAAGGAGATCACATTTGTCAGATTAAATGATATAGTGAAATATGCTCGAGGAAAACATACACAATTAAACATTGGTTGAAAGGTGTACCCAAAATATGGGCTGGGTTGCACGACCAACGTCAGAATGGCGATTGAGCAACCAACACACCAAGTTGGTATTATTGTCCATTAACTCTGAAGCAATAGGGTAGCTAGAGATAATAAATTCGCACAACAGAGTTCACTCAATCACGGGGACTAAGAAAAGAATGGTGATGGCGAGAAGCATCACTATACCAAGAATTTTTAAGAGGTGGTGAAATTCTCACAACATAGATGACATAAGAGATGTTAATGTTCCAAGGTAAAGAAGAACAATTGTTGGATAGCAAGGAACTCAAGGTATAACACCAAACACAAACAAGCTTGTGTTGGTGGGAAGGCAATAAAGTGGTCAATGATAACACAAATCATCGAGGGGTAAGGATGATATCTCTCATCATGAATTTGATTGACATCTTGGAAAAGCTCAGAATGTAGATGATGATCATGACACATTTGTCGAGAGGTTTCATGAAGATGTAATCGAACAGCAATGACATCAAGTCAAAGGACTGATGAAGCGAAAGGTTATTGGAACCAAGGGTACGGCACGAACTCAAAATCAAGCTTGATGTTCAAGGCGAAATGATATGACAAGGAAGATCGACGTAAGTTTAGCTCATCATCGAAAGTTGTGCTCCGGGATTAAGGACCAGGTAGCATAGTTAAAATTGGCACGATAATGATGTAGCTGATCAGACTAGGAGTGACGTGATGGAGTATTAAACTTCTCAACAACAAAGTACTGGGAATACTGAATCTCAGTGTTGATTCGATTCACAAATCGGTGTTCTCGGTTGACGACAACCCAGACCCGTGGAGTGACTATGACAGGGGAAGGTATTACTCCAGCACCAATTCATAAGATGTAGTGCATTGGCATGATATCCTCGAGATACCAGGGGGTATACTCGAAGGTAGAGCAGAATAGAGGTTGGGTAGGTATATTGATCTACAGAGGACAAGTACTTCAACTTGCCGGGGAAATGGGATCAAAGAAGAACAATCATGGTCGGAACCACGGTTGCAAAGGACCAAATCCCAGATATAAGATAAACTTATACCAAAGGGACAAATAATTTTAAGAGAAGCTTTAATGATAAGATCTACATCGTTTCCATGGGCATGAACACAAGTTGAAGGTCGACTCCCACTTCTTTAATGCATAACCTTTCATTCTCTTCTCATCTTCGAAGAAGTTGTAGTGTTAAAATTTTATCTGGCGAATCACCAGAAGAGTATGACTTGTGAAAACTTTCAGGTTCACACAGTTTTAGAGAAGGTATAGGTTCAACCCATCGGGACATCTTAGAAACATATACCACAAGATTCAAGAGTAAATATCACCAGCTCGAAAGCAGAGCAAGGTTGAGAAAGTAGAGGATACAATTTACCAAAGGCATTATGTATCCGAGGGAAGGCTCACAAGGTTATTGAATATGAAGGACGCTGTCGGATAAAATCCAATAGGATCTGCCGGTCCATAATGGAGCTGATGTGAGTATCGGCACATGATCAGAGGACAAAACAAAGCAAGGGCTTGGATTATAGAAACAAATGACTAATTCAAAGCTCAAGGCAAAGGAATTAAGATTTCCAATCAAAGTATCAGAAGCAAACGCTCTGATTAAGGATGGATAAGTTGAGTAAGCTTATGATAGAGGCTAAGGTGTCCCGATGTTTCGATGAGATGGTGGCTATAGTTTTCTGTGGGAGTCGACCTTGATGATCCGACTACGAACGTGCGAGACGTCGCGCCTTAGCAATCGCTAAACCAACTTCCGAGGGTTATTGACCACGCCGGAGCACGATCAACCTGACCACGAGGGTCTGTTTCCTGTGAACAAATGAAGAACAAGCAAGAAACTGAGATTGCAATCGGGATATTGCGAATATAAGATGAAAGCTTTATTGATCAAGGTGGGGTTCTGTGACGTCTTGGTCTGGTCGTTGGACACAAACGAAGTACGCGAAGTTGCAGCTATGGCGAACTTTTAATCTAAACAAAACCCAAAGTCTAAACGATGCCCTAAGGGCTGTATATATGGAGGAAGAGGGGGGAATTTCGTGGCCCTTGAGGGTGGGGTCCGAAACCAACCCTAACTCTTGTTTCCCCACACATACGGACTCTAAAAATAGCCTATACTTAAGTATTTCGAAAATTCATGGGCCTGGCCCATTAATAAGGTGACGCAGCACCTAGAATAGCCTATGGACGAATATTATGAAGTGGCATCTTGTATATTTCGTCCAAGGCTTCATGCACTCCTTATGGCGGCTTCAAAGTCCTGAAATCATCACTTGTAACTCCGTTCTTGATTCCCTTGCGCATGCCATCAACTCCATGTGATAAGGACATGACTACCTTGGATACGACCAAAAATATTGCATACATGCATATTTGTCAGGTGATTTCTAATGCAAACTATTCAATAATCTATTTATGTTATCCAGAACAAAAATACTTCACACACTTTTGTGTTTTGTCTAATTGTAGGTGTATGGGACATTTGTACAATCCACATATGAAGATAAGGGAAAAGGAGAAGTTTAGGTTGTGTTCAAAAAGTCCTCTCACGTCACTTTTGGGCTAAGAGAAGATAGAGTCCAAGTCTCTCACGTTCTGGATTCAGATTCGGACTGCACAGACATACCTGACTCAAAATTTCAACAACTTTTTCATACGGACTCCGAATTGGGTGATTATTTTTTTGTTGGAAACTAGATTTCGTGCTCTTTCCAACCCAATTGGATTCACCTTCAAATTCGTCCGGAGCGTTGAGTTGTGGACGAAACAATCTGATGCTGCAGCAGAATCCGAGTCAAACTACAAGTCCAAAGGTGTTACATCACCTCCACTTGGGCCCATTGGCCTTGTACGACCTAGATTTAGTTTTAGGCTGCCTTGGGACGTCCTCCCACCTCCTTGGCCGCCACCCCTTGCTCCTATATAAGTAGATCCATCTAGTAGCTTTTTCCTGGGGATTTGTTTAGTTAAAAGTTAGCCATTGCAACTTCGTGTACTTCGTTTGTGTCCAACGACCAGACCAAGACCGCTTACGGATCCCCACCTTTATCAATACCTCATATATATTTGCAATATTCAGATTGCTTTATCATATTCTTGCTCGTTCTTCGATTGCTTGCAGGAATAGACCTTCGTGGTCAGGCTGACCGTGCTTCCGGCATCGTCAGTAACCTCAGGAGATTGGTTTAGCGATTGCTAAGGCGCAACGTCGTGCACGTTTGTAGTCGGATCGTCAAAGTCGTCTCCACCAAATCGATAGTTATCATCTCATCGAAAGATCGGGACACCCTCGCCTCTATCAAGTGGTATCGAAAGATAGTCAAACGACTTCCACCAAAGCGAAATCCACCATCTCATCGAAAGACGGGACACCTTTGCCTCTATCAAGTGGTATCAGTTTTCAGGTTGCTCGGTGAGAATTTCCAGTTTTCCTAGATTAGATTTATTTTCTTACCTATTGTCCAAGAAAAATCCACAAAAAAGAGTTAGATCTATTCATCCTTTGTCCAAGCCAGTCTGCGCCTTTGCAATTTTCTTTTCATTGCTTGCATAGTTGAATTATCGGTTGCATCGTCGTGTCGAGTTGCTGGTCTTAGTGTCTAGGTCGTTTAGAGTTTCGAGTTCTGTTCACATTAGTCACGTCGCCGCTGCATCGTTATCCCTTCCGCTCTCCACCACCCATCCATCAATTTCCTCCACGTGCTACCCACCGTTCATTATCATAATCATAGTTGAGATCGTTCCCATCTTCGCTTGATCCAATCTACATCTTATCTAGTTTGTTTTGGAAAGAGGGAGAGAGAAAAAAAGATAGAGAAAAAAAATGAGAGAAACAAAAAGTAAAAGAAAGTCAGAGAAAAAAAAAAGAAAGGAAAAGAAAAAAAAGTGTGAGAAAAAAAAGAGAGGAGAAAAAAAAACAAAATTTGGATCTATCTAGACTCAATCTCGTAGTTGAATTCGTATTGGAATGATAGAGGCGAGGGTCCCGATCTTTCGATGAGATGATAACTATCGATTTGGTGGAGACGACTTTGACGATCCGACTACAAACGTGCACGACGTTGCGCCTTAGCAATCGCTAAACCAACTCCGAGAGGTTATTGACCACGCTGGAGCACAATCAACCTGACCACGAAGGTCTATTCCTGCAAGCAATCGAAGATCAAGCAAGAATATGATAAAAGCAATCTGAATATTGCGAGTATATATGAAGTATTGATAAAGGTGGGGATCCGTAAGCGGTCTTGGTCTGGTCGTTGGACACAAACGAAGTACACGAAGTTGCGATGGCTAACTTTTAACTAAACAAATCCCAAGGAAAAGCTACTAGATGGATCTACTTATATAGGAGCAAGGGGTGGCGGCCAAGGAGGTGGGAGGACGTCCCAAGGCAGCCTAAAACTAAATCTAGGTCGTACAAGGCCAATGGGCCCAAGTGGTGTTGATGTAACACCTTTGGACTTGTAGTTTGACTCGGATTCTGCTGCAGCATCAGATTGTTTCGTCCACAACTCAACGCTCCGGACGAATTTGAAGGTGATTCCAATTGGGTTGGAAAGTGCACGAAATCTAGTTTCCAACAAAAAAAGAATCACCCAATTCGGAGTCCGTATGAAAAACTTGTGTGCGTTTTGAGTCAGGTATGTCTGTGCAGTTCGAATCTGAATCCAGAACGTGAGAGACTTGGACTCTATCTTCTCTTTGGCCAAAAGTGACGTGAGAGAACTTTTTGGACAGCAAATAAACATCTCTTTCTTCCTTATCTTCATATGTGGATTGTACAAATGTCCCATACACCTGCAATTAGACAAAACACAAAAGTGTGTGAAGTATTTTTGTTCTGGATAACATAAATAGATTATTGAATAGTTTGCACTAGAAATCACCTGACAAATATGCATATATGCAATATTTTTGGTCATATCCAAGGTAGTCATGTCCTCATCATCCTCCCCTTCTTGAAAATAAAGCCGTCCTCGGCATTGGTTAATCTGAAATGTGGCTAACAAAAGAGACAAGGTGTACATGTTGTATATGTATATGTCATCCATTTTTACTTCCCTTGATTTTTGCATATATGACACATGAATAGATGAGTAACTTGCATAGTTCATAAAATCTAAAGCCAAAAAATTAGCACAAGAAGTAGAAGGCATGAAAATATTGCAACTCAGTTTGCACATATAAGTGAAGCTCTTATTCATTTCAAAAGATTGACAATGTTCATCATTAAACCATCCCAACATTGGTGAATAAACCTTACTTGCATCAAATTTACATGCTACAACATGCTTAAATAAGCAAACATGCAATAAGTCATTCAACACAGAATCATCACCAAGATTAGAGGTCATATCAAAATGATTAAACATTGGTTCTTTTGCATCAATATTTAATTCATTGGATGCACTCAAAATTGTTGGTATGTCAGTTGTTTGATCACATGGCAAAGTCAAATTATCAACGTAGTCCTCTAAAATAGGAGGTGTGATCAAAGTAGTGGGTAGCTCATCAGATGGTGCATTCAAATTGACAAGGCATTTATCATTCTCATGTAGAGATGGAAGATCAGTACCTTTGTCATTACCTCTTATGATCAACTCAGATGATGTAGCCACTCTCGGGGGCGATGTGTCACATGGTGGAGGTGATGTAGTCCTGACAACAACGGATGTGGTTGTCATAGTATGCCTAGTAGTTGAAGGAACAATCATATCAACCCTTGGAATGTGCACCGTGCGCTTGTTCTCCTCGTGGCCAACACGTCGTTTTATTTCCTGTTCAGCTTTGCAAGCAAGATGAAACAAATGGTCCATAGGATAACACTCTTCATGAATTAGTATCTCTTGAATATCACGGTTTAATCCTCCCCAAAATCTATCCATAAAATCATCTTCACTTTCTTCTAAAGAGGAATGCAACAAGGTAGTTTGTAAATCATCATAATATTTTGTTACAGTTTCACTACCTTGTTTTAAGTGTTGCAACTTCTTAATCATGTCACGAGTATAATAAGCAGGGACGAAAGTATGTCGCATGGCAAGTTTCAAATCATCCCAAGTAGTAGGTATATAATCAGGGTGTAGCCGACAATATTCACTCCACCAAACCAAAGCATAACCAGTGAAAGAACCAACCGCAACCTTAACCTTTTTATATTCATCGAAATTATGGGAAGCAAATATATTTTTTATGTCGAACTCCCATTCAATATATAAAGCAGGTTTAAAACGGCCATTAAATGGTGGTATAGATACATTAACCTGATCATGTGCATTTGGATGTTTGTGCACCTCTCGTGACGGTTGTGGTATTTGCAAAGGTGGTGGCACGTCTCCCGCGATCGACAAAGCCCATGAATTGACTCTGGATCCTGTCATGATTAGTAGAACAAGAAACAAAACCCAAAAATAATGTTCCTATAACTACTAGGATGTGGTGGTAAAACGCTCACAGTAAAGCAAATATCAATGTCTTACAAGTTCTTACCATGCAGCAGGCGGTGATCGGCAACCAGCGGTGTCAACTAACTCCGAATATTGAGTAAAGCGATTGCCAGGGGAGCGTACGTATACACGGTGTAGAAATATGTGGAGCTGGGTTGGCTATATATGGTAGCAAAAGATTAGCAATAATCAATTCAAAGATGCAATGTTGAATAAACGCTCAACGACGGTACTGTGCTGGTCCTAGGCTAGACCGGACTAGAGACGCGAGCCTAGAACACTAATGAGGTCACGGCGTAGCACAACTAGCATCAATGAAGGATACTAAGTAGCTCTTGACAGCAAGATATAAGTGAAGATCACAACGACAGTGAAGATAATGATGAAAAACAACTGCCAAGCAGGATATACAACAACTCTCTCTCCAACTTTCCTCTTGAAAAGTTTGAGACAATTTTCTGATAAATTCTTTCAAAGAATGTGATGAGGACATCAATACAATTGTTACACCCACAACCCCTGCTGCTATACATACTGGACCAATTACTAGAGCTCGTGCACGCCAACTAAATTACCAGGTACTTTCGTTTCTTGGTAATGATTCTAATGTTCATGAGAATATGATGCTGCCTAAATTGGATACATTTGTTTTGCTTACAAATGAAGGGCCTAGCTTGGAGAAGGATGAACATTGGAGCAAGAACAAGCATGGAGATGATGGCATGCGCAAGGGAAACAAGAACGGAGTTACAAGTGATGATTTCAGGACTTTGAAGCCACCATAATGGGTGCATGAAGCCTTGGACGAAATATACAAGATGCCACTTCATAAATTTCGTCCCGAGGCTATTTTAGGTGCTGCGTCACCTTATTATTGGGCCAGGCCCATGTAATTTGGAAATACATAAGTATAGGCTATTTTTAGAGTCCGTATGTGTGGGGAAACAAGAGATAGGGTTGATTTCGGACTCCTCCACCAAGGGCCACGAAATTCCCCCCTCTTCCTCCATATATACAGCCCTTAGGGCATCGTTTAGACTTTGGGTTTTGTTTAGATTAAAAGTTCGCCATAGCTGCAACTTCGCGTACTTCGTTTGTGTTCAACGACCAGACAAAGGCGTCACAGAACCCCACCTTGATCAATAAAGCTTTCATCTTATATTCGCAATATCCAGATTGCAATCTCAGTTTCTTGCTTGTTCTTCGTTTGCTCGCAGGAAACAGACCCTCGTGGTCAGGTTGATCGTGCTCCGGCGTGGTCAATAACCTCTCGGAGTTGGTTTAGCGATTGCTAAGGCGCGACGTCCTCGCACGTTCGTAGTCGGATCGTCAAAGTCGACTTCCACCAAAGCGAAATCCACCATCTCATCGAAAGACGGGACACCTTTGCCTCTATCAATGTGCATTTGGATGTTTGTGCACCTCTCGTGACGGTTGTGGTATTTGCAAAGGTGGTGGCACGTCTCCCGCGATCGACAAAGCCCATGAATTGACTCTGGATCCTGTCATGATTAGTAGAACAAGAAACAAAACCCAAAAATAATGTTCCTATAACTACTAGGATGTGGTGGTAAAACGCTCACAGTAAAGCAAATATCAATGTCTTACAAGTTCTTACCATGCAGCAGGCGGTGATCGGCAACCAGCGGTGTCAAGTAACTCCGAATATTGAGTAAAGCGATTGCCAGGGGAGCGTACGTATACACGGTGTAGAAATATGTGGAGCTGGGTTGGCTATATATGGTAGCAAAAGATTAGCAATAATCAATTCAAAGATGCAATGTTGAATAAACGCTCAACGACGGTACTGTGCTGGTCCTAGGCTAGACCGGACTAGAGACGCGAGCCTAGAACACTAATGAGGTCACGTCGTAGCACAACTAGCATCAATGAAGGATACTAAGTAGCTCTGGACAGCAAGATATAAGTGAAGATCACAACGGCAGTAAAGATAATGAGGTGAAACAACAGCCAAGCAGGATATATCAACAACTTTCTCTCCAACTTTCCTCTGAAAAAGTTTGTGCCAATTTTTTTGTTTTTTTTTTCTTCTCTTTTTTTTTCTTTCTCTCCTTTTTTTCTCTCTGACTTTTTTCTCTCCTTTTTTTCTCGTTTTTTTCTCTCTTTTTTTCTCCCTCGTTCCAAAACAAACTAGATAAGATGCAGATTGGATCAAGTGAAGATGTGAACGATCTCAACTATTATTATGACAATGAATGGTGGGTAGCACGTGGTGGAAATTGATGGATGGGTGGTGGACAGCGGAAGAGATAATGATGCAGCGGTGGCGTGACTAATGTGAACAGAACTCGAAACTCTAAACGAACTAGACACTAAGACCAGCAACTCGACACGACGATGCAACCGATAATTCAACTATGCAAGCAATGAAAAGAAAATTGCAAAGGCTCAGACTGGCTTGGACCAAGGATGAATAGATCTAACTCTTTTTTGTGGCTTTTTCTTGGACAATAGGTAAGAAAATAAATCTAATCTAGGAAAACTGGAATTTCTCACCGAGCAACCTGAAAACTGATACCACTTGATAGAGGCGAGGGTCCCGATCTTTCGATGAGATGATAACTATCGATTTGGTGGAGACGACTTTGACGATCCGACTACAAACGTGCACGACGTTGCGCCTTAGCAATCGCTAAACCAACTCCGAGAGGTTATTGACTACGCTGGAGCACAATCAACCTGACCACGAAGGTCTATTCCTGCAAGCAATCGAAGATCAAGCAAGAATATGATAAAAGCAATCTGAATATTGCGAGTATATATGAAGTATTGATAAAGGTGGGGATCCGTAAGCGGTCTTGGTCTGGTCGTTGGACACAAACGAAGTACACGAAGTTGCGATGGCTAACTTTTAACTAAACAAATCCCAAGGAAAAGCTACTAGATGGATCTACTTATATAGGAGCAAGGGGTGGCGGCCAAGGAGGTGGGAGGACGTCCCAAGGCAGCCTAAAACTAAATCTAGGTCGTACAAGGCCAATGGGCCCAAGTGGTGTTGATGTAACACCTTTGGACTTGTAGTTTGACTCGGATTCTGCTGCAGCATCAGATTGTTTCGTCCACAACTCAACGCTCCGGACGAATTTGAAGGTGATTCCAATTGGGTTGGAAAGTGCACGAAATCTAGTTTCCAACAAAAAAAGAATCACCCAATTCGGAGTCCGTATGAAAAACTTGTGTGCGTTTTGAGTCAGGTATGTCTGTGCAGTCGGAATCTGAATCCAGAACGTGAGAGACTTGGACTCTATCTTCTCTTGGGCCAAAAGTGACGTGAGAGAACTTTTTGGACAGCAAATAAACATCTCTTTCTTCCTTATCTTCATATGTGGATTGTACAAATGTCCCATACACCTGCAATTAGACAAAACACAAAAGTGTGTGAAGTATTTTTGTTCTGGATAACATAAATAGATTATTGAATAGTTTGCACTAGAAATCACCTGACAAATATGCATATATGCAATATTTTTGGTCATATCCAAGGTAGTCATGTCCTCATCACGATCCGACTACGAACGTGCGAGGACGTCGCGCCTTAGCAATCGCTAAACCAACTCCGAGAGGTTATTGACCACGCCGGAGCACGATCAACCTGACCACGAGGGTCTGTTTCCTGCGAGCAAACGAAGAACAAGCAAGAAACTAAGATTGCAATCTGGATATTGCGAATATAAGATGAAAGCTTTATTGATCAAGGTGGGGTTCTGTGACGCCTTTGTCTGGTCGTTGAACACAAACGAAGTACGCGAAGTTGCAGCTATGGCGAACTTTTAATCTAAACAAAACCCCAGGAAAAGCTACTAGATGGATCTACTTATATAGGAGCAAGGGGTGGCGGCCAAGGAGGTGGGAGGACGTCCCAAGGCAGCCTAAAACTAAATCTAGGTCGTACAAGGCCAATGGGCCCAAGTGGAGGTGATGTAACACCTTTGGACTTGTAGTTTGACTCGGATTCTGCTGCAGCATCAGATTGTTTCGTCCATAACTCAACGCTCCGGACGAATTTGAAGGTGATTCCAATTGGGTTGGAAAGTGCACGAAATCTAGTTTCCAACAAAAAAAGAATCACCCAATTCGGAGTCCGTATGAAAAACTTGTGTGCGTTTTGAGTCAGGTATGTCTGTGCAGTCCGAATCTGAATCCAGAACGTGAGAGACTTGGACTCTATCTTCTCTTGGGCCAAAAGTGACGTGAGAGAACTTTTTGGACAGCAAATAAACATCTCTTTCTTCCTTATCTTCATATGTGGATTGTACAAATGTCCCATACACCTGCAATTAGACAAAACACAAAAGTGTGTGAAGTATTTTTGTTCTGGATACCATAAATAGATTATTGAATAGTTTGCACTAGAAATCACCTGACAAATATGCATATATGCAATATTTTTGGTCATATCCAAGGTAGTCATGTCCTCATCATGGAATCTGTTTTGTGCACTGTTCAGTAAAACAGGCATAACTTCCTCATATGAAGTCTGTTTTGGCTCCGTGAGTACTCAAATGAAAGCTAGCAACGAGCCGCATCTAAATAGTTGCAGAAGCTAGTTCAGTATTTGGCACCTCAACATCAGCTTCTAAATAGGTCTACTGCTATTGTGATCTTCACTTATATCTTGCTGTCCAGAGCTACTTCATATCCTTTATTGATACTAGTTGTGCTACGACGTGACCTCATTAGTGTTCTAGGCTCGCGTCTCTAGTTTGGTCTAGCCTAGGACCAGCACAGTACCGTCGTTGAGCGTTTATTCAACATTGCATCTCTGAATTGATTATTGCTAATCTTTTGCTACCATATATAGCCAACCCAGCTCCACATATTTCTACACCGTGTATACGTACGTTCCCCTGGAAATCGTTTTACACAATCTTCAGAGTTATTTGACACCGCTGGTTGCCTGTCACCACCTGCCGCATGGTAAGAACTTGTAAGATATTGATATTTGCTTTACTGTGAGCACTTTACAACCACATCCTAGTAGTTCATAGGAACATTATTCTCGAATTTTGGTTCTTGTTTCTACTAATCATGACAGGTTCCAGAGATAGATGTTCTTGGATGACGGACACATCTTCACCATCACGAGAGTTGGGACAACACACACAAGCATATGGTCAGGTTATCTCTTTACCATCATTTGAGGGTAGATTTAATCCTGCTATTTATCTAGCTTGGGAGCATGAAGTAGAACAAGTTTTTAGTCACCATGATTTTTCTGAACTTGAGAGAGTACGAGCTACCATTAGAGCATTTACTGGTTTTGCTTCTGTTTGGTGGAGTGTACATTGTAAGAAAAACATTGATAACCAACCCACAACTTGGAAAGTTTTGAAAGCTGTAATGAGACAACATTTTTTTCCTCCTTACTATCGTCGTGAATTGCGTCGCAAATTGGAGCAATTAAAACAAGGCAGTAACACTGTTCATGCTTACTACCAAGAGTTCAAATCTTATATGCATCATTGTGACATAGAAGAATCTGAGGATGATACAATGAATAGATTTTTTGGTGGTTTGAGCCATGATATCCAGGCAAGATTTCAGTATATTCCTCGTTGCATTACTGGTATGTATGTCCGTGCTTGTACCTTTGAGAGACAAATACAGGAGGATGCATTGGGTGACTACAATAACTACTATTCCAGTTCATGCTCACCACCGCCGGTTGGTTACTCCACTATTGCACCTACTAGAGCAGCCCCATCTCGGATTGTGAGCGCGATATCATCTCAAGAGTATGGTACATTGTCAACGTCCGTACCTACATCAGCTACATCTCTGCGAGGTAACAGTAAAGGTCTTGATGATATAACTTCACATGAGAATGAAGCATGCCTAGTTAACTTGAATGCATCATGTGTTGAATTACCTGTTGATTTGAGCACACCACCTATTTTAGAGACTCTTGTTACTGTCATGAATGCGTCATGTGATCAAACAACTGAAATATCAACAATTTTGAGTGCACCCATTGAATTAACTGTTGATGCAAAAGAACCAATGTTTAATCATTTTGATATGACCTCTAATCTTGATGATGATTCTGTGTCCAATGACTTATTGCATGTTTGCTTATTTAAGCATGTTGTAGCATGTAAATTTGATGCAAGTAAGGTTTATTCATCGAAGTTAGGATGGTTTAATGATGAACATTGCCAATCTTTTGAAGTGAATAAGAGCTTCACTTATATGTGCAAACTGAGTTGCAATATTTTCATGCCTTCTACTTCTTGTGATAAGTTTTTGGCTTTAGATTTTATGAACAATGAAAGTTACTCATGTATACATGTGACATATGTGCAAAAATCAAGGGAAGTTAAACTGGATAAGATATACATATACCACATGTACACCTTGTATCTTTTGTTAGCCACATTTCAGATTAAGCAACGCCGAGGACGGCTTTGTTTTCAAAAAGGGGAGGATGATAAGGACATGACTACCTTGAATACGACCAAAAATATTGCATACATGCATATTTGTCAGGTGATTTCTAATGCAAACTATTCAATAATCTATTTATGTTATCCAGAACAAAAATACTTCACACACTTTTGTGTTTTGTCTAATTGTAGGTGTATGGGACATTTGTACAATCCACATATGAAGATAAGGGAAAAGGAGAATGATAGAGGCAAAGGTGTCCCGTCTTTCGATGAGATGGTGGATTTCGCTTTGGTGGAAGTCGACTTTGACGATCCGACTACGAACGTGCGAGGACGTCGCGCCTTAGCAATCGCTAAACCAACTCCGAGAGGTTATTGACCACGCCGGAGCACGATCAACCTGACCACGAGGGTCTGTTTCCTGCGAGCAAACGAAGAACAAGCAAGAAACTAAGATTGCAATCTGGATATTGCGAATATAAGATGAAAGCTTTATTGATCAAGGTGGGGTTCTGTGACGCCTTTGTCTGGTCGTTGAACACAAACGAAGTACGCGAAGTTGCAGCTATGGCGAACTTTTAATCTAAACAAAACCCAAAGTCTAAACGATGCCCTAAGGGCTGTATATATGGAGGAAGAGGGGGGGAATTTCGTGGCCCTTGGTGGTGGGGTCCGAAATCAACCCTATCTCTTGTTTCCCCACACATACGGACTCTAAAAATAGCCTATACTTATGTATTTCGAAATTACATGGGCCTGGCCCAATAATAAGGTGACGCAGCACCTAAAATAGCCTCGGGACGAAATTTATGAAGTGGCATCTTGTATATTTCGTCCAAGGCTTCATGCACCCATTATGGTGGCTTCAAAGTCCTGAAATCATCACTTGTAACTCCGTTCTTGTTCCCCTTGCGCATGCCATCATCTCCATGCTTGTTCTTGCTCCAATGTTCATCCTTCTCCAAGCTAGGCCCTTCATTTGTAAGCAAAACAAATGTATCCAATTTAGGCAGCATCATATTCTCATGAACATTAGAATCATTACCAAGAAACGAAAGTACCTGGTAATTTAGTTGGCGTGCACGAGCTCTAGTAATTGGTCCAGTATGTATAGCAGCAGGGGCTGTGGGTGTAACAATTGTATTGATGTCCTCATCAACTTGCTACACATTTCTTTTGGCCAAAGATGAGACGGGATGTTGAGCGTTTTATTGCTCGATGCACTACATGTCAAAAAGCTAAGTCACGACTCAATCCTCATGGTTTATATATGCCTTTGCCTGTACCTAGTGTTCCTTGGGAGGATATATCTATGGACTTTGTTTTAGGTTTACCTCGAACAAAGAAGGGGAGGGATAGCATATTTGTTGTCGTGGATAGATTCTCGAAAATGGCACACTTTATACCATGTCATAAAAGCGATGATGCTGTTAATGTTGCTGATTTGTTCTTTCGTGAAATTATTCGCTTGCATGGTGTGCCAAATACTATTGTTTCAGATCGTGATACTAAATTTCTTAGCCACTTTTGGAGATGTTTATGGGCTAAGTTGGAGACTAAACTACTTTTTAGTACTACTTGTCACCCCCAAACTGATGGACAAACTGAAGTAGTCAATAGAACGTTGTCTACTATGCTTAGGGCTGTTTTGAAGAATAATAAGAAAATGTGGGAGGAATGCTTGCCTCATATTGAATTTGCTTATAATCGTTCATTGCATTCTACTACTAAGATGTGCCCTTTTGAAGTTGTGTATGGTTTCCTACCTCGTGCACCTATTGATTTGTTGCCTCTTCCATCTTCGGAGAAGGTTAATTTTGATGCTAAACAACGTGCTGAATTGATTTTAAAAATGCATGAGTTAACTAAGGAAAACATTGAGCGTATGAATGCTAAATATAAACTTGTTGGAGATAAGGGTAGAAAACATGTTGTGTTTGCACCTGGAGATCTTGTTTGGTTACATTTGCGTAAGGATAGATTTCCTGATTTGCGCAAATCAAAGCTAATGCCACGTGCTGATGGTCCCTTTAAGGTGTTAGAGAAAATAAATGATAATGCATATAAACTTGAGCTGCCTGCAGATTTTGGGGTTAGTCCCACTTTTAACATTGCAGATTTGAAGCCTTATTTGGGGTGAGGAAGATGAACTTCCGTCGGGGACGAGTTCATTTCAAGAAGGGGAGGATGATGAGGACATCAATACCATTGTTACACCCACAACCCCTGCTGCTATACATATTGGACCAATTACTAGAGCTCGCGCATGCCAGCTAAATTACCAGGTACTTTCGTTTCCTGGTAATGATTCTAATGTTCATGAGAATATGATGCTGCCTAAATTGGATACATTTGTTTTGCTTACAAATGAAGGGCCTAGCTTGGAGAAGGATGAACATTGGAGCAAGAACAAGCATGGAGATGATGCCATGCACAAGGGGAACAAGAACGGAGTTACAAGTGATGATTTCAGGACTTTGAAGCCACCATAATGGGTGCATGAAGCCTTGGACGAAATATACAAGATGCCACTTCATAAATTTCGTCCCGAGGCTATTATAGGTGCCGCGTCACCTTTTTATTGGGCCAGGCCCATGTAATTTCGAAATACATAAGTATAGGCTATTTTTAGAGTCCGTATGTGTGGGGAAACAAGAGATAGGGTTGATTTCGGACCCCTCCACCAAGGGCCACGAAATTCCCCCTCTCTTCCTCCATATATACAGCCCTTAGGGCACCGTTTAGACTTTGGGTTTTGTTTAGATTAAAAGTTCGCCATAGCTGCAACTTCGCGTACTTCGTTTGTGTTCAACGACCAGACAAAGGCGTCACAGAACCCCACCTTGATCAATAAAGCTTTCGTCTTATATTCGCAATATCCAGATTGCAATCTTAGTTTCTTGCTTGTTCTTCGTTTGCTCGCAGGAAACAGACCCTCGTGGTCAGGTTGATCGTGCTCCGGCGTGGTCAATAACCTCTCGGAGTTGGTTTAGCGATTGCTAAGGCGCGACGTCCTCGCACGTTCGTAGTCGGATCGTCAAAGTCGACTTCCACCAAAGTGATATCCATCATCTCATCGAAAGACGGGACACCTTTGCCTCTATCACTAAGGGATTCGCGTATATAACCTTTGTCGAGAAGCTCTTGTACTTGACGCATAATCTCCTTCGTCTCCTCTGGATTGGTACGGTATGGTGCACGGTTTGGCAGTGAAGCACCGGGAATTAAGTCAATCTGGTGCTCAATCCCTCGAATAGGCGGTAATCCCGGTGGCACGTCTTGTGGAAAGACGTCAGCGAACTCCTGCAAAATGTTAGTGACAGCAGGAGGCAAAGAGGAAGGCACGTCCTCGAATGAAAATAATGCCTCTTTGCACACAAAAGCATAGCAAACAGATTTGCTGAAATCTAGCTCATCAATATCAGATTTGGTGGCAAATAAACATGCACTTTTCAATTTAATTTCAGAAGCAACACTAGATGGTTTATTATTAGGCTTCATGTGTTGCTCAAATTCTTTTGCCACAATCTGATTTTCACTCTTATTCTTCTCCTGTTGTGCTTTATTAGCTCTATTAATATCATCTTTCAAAATGGAATCAGGAGTCATAGGAAGCAAAGTAATATTTTTATCCTTATGAACAAGAGTATAGTGATTGTTTCTACCATGGTGTACAGAATTTTTATCAAATTGCCATGGTCTACCAAGTAATAAGGAACATGCTTGCATAGGTACCACATCACAATCAACATAATCAGCATATGTAGAGATACTAAAATGCACACAAACAGTACGTGTTACCTTAACCTTGCCGCTGTTGTTGAACCATTGGATGTAGTAAGGATGTGGATGTGGTCTTGTGGTGAGAGAAAGCTTCTCCACCATCTCCATGCTAGCCAAGTTGTTACAGCTCCCTTCGTCTATTATGACGCGCACAGAACGTTCCTTCACAACTCCCTTGGTATGGAACAAATTGTGCCTCTGATTTTGCTCAGCTTGTGTGACCTGCACACTCAAAACACGTTGAGCAACTAAACATTCATACCTGTCAGCGTCTTCAGGAGCCATGTATTGCGTCTCATGATCAGAATCATCTCCACCATGTTCTTCACGTGTAATAAGAGTCAATGTCTCTTCATCATAGTCACTAGCGGACTCATATCCACCATCCGCGGTAGCAATCATCACACGCGGAGATTTGCATTCCCTCGCATAATGACCTCCTCCCTTACAACGACGACAAATAATATCACTTGTGTGCCCTGTTGATGCCATGGAAGAAGAAGAACGCTGTGCAGGACCCGCAGGTGCGCTCTTGGAAGATAATGGTGGTTGTGCCTGTTTTCTTGTATCACGGCTGGAGGTGGCACCGGATGGAGGTGCTGGTGCAGTTGAAGTAGAAGATGCACGTGGTGTCCATGATGAAGGTCGGCCTGCAGAAAAGTTAGTTCGCCCCAATGCTTGTCGATCCTGCACTTCACGTTCAGCTTTACAAGCAAGATGGAATAAACGAGTGATATTAGTATACTCCTTATAGTCTAGAATGGTCTGAACCTCTCTATTTAATCCACCCAGAAAACGTGCAAGCATAGCTTCATTCTCCTCAACAATACCACATCTAATCATGCCAATTTGTAATTCCTGATAATATTCTTCTACAGAATTTTTCCCTTGTCTTAAACGCTGCAATTTTTGAAGCAATTCACGTTGATAATATGGTGGAACCCAACGCGTACGCATAGCAGTTTTCAAAGCAGCCCAAGTAGTAGGAATAGGATATAATCTACAATGTTCAGACCACCATACACATGCAAAACTAGTGAAAGCACAAACAGCAGCAGCAACTCGTCTCTCCTCAGGATATTGTAAACATGTAAATCGTTGTTCAGTTTCTAACTCCCAAGTAAGATATATATCAGGAACATATCTACCCTCAAATGGTGGAATATTCAATTTCAGTTTAGGAATATGGACATCATCTCGTACCTGAGGTGGTGGTGCAGGCCTACCATTACGAATATATACCTGAGGTCGACCTGCTGGTGGTGGTACAGGTGGCTGCACGTAGTGTTGATTTTGATCAACCTCATCCTCATAATCTCCCACATAATCATCCTCCTCCGCATCAGCAGCAGGAGCCACAGAAGTATCAACAGCAGCACCAACAGTTTGGCCAAACGCAAGAGGAACACGGCTTGCTCGGCGGAGGTCTGCTTCGCGACGTGGAGGTAGTCGTTGTTGTTGTTGTTGGAGAGGTGCGTTGATGAGGACATCAATACATTTGTTACACCCACAGCCCCTGCTGCTATACATACTGGACCAATTACTAGAGCTCGTGCACGCCAACTAAATTACCAGGTACTTTCGTTTCTTGGTAATGATTCTAATGTTCATGAGAATATGATGCTGCCTAAATTGGATACATTTGTTTTGCTTACAAATGAAGGGCCTAGCTTGGAGAAGGATGAACATTGGAGCAAGAACAAGCATGGAGATGATGGCATGCGCAAGGGGAACAAGAACGGAGTTACAAGTGATGATTTCAGGACTTTGAAGCCACCATAATGGGTGCATGAAGCCTTGGACGAAATATACAAGATGCCACTTCATAAATTTCGTCCCGAGGCTATTTTAGGTGCTGCGTCACCTTATTATTGGGCCAGGCCCATGTAATTTCGAAATACATAAGTATAGGCTATTTTTAGAGTCCGTATGTGTGGGGAAACAAGAGATAGGGTTGATTTCGGACTCCTCCACCAAGGGCCACGAAATTCCCCCCTCTTCCTCCATATATACAGCCCTTAGGGCATCGTTTAGACTTTGGGTTTTGTTTAGATTAAAAGTTCGCCATAGCTGCAACTTCGCGTACTTCGTTTGTGTTCAACGACCAGACAATGGCGTCACAGAACCCCACCTTGATCAATAAAGCTTTCATCTTATATTCGCAATATCCAGATTGCAATCTCAGTTTCTTGCTTGTTCTTCGTTTGCTCGCAGGAAACAGACCCTCGTGGTCAGGTTGATCGTGCTCCGGCGTGGTCAATAACCTCTCGGAGTTGGTTTAGCGATTGCTAAGGCGCGACGTCCTCGCACGTTCGTAGTCGGATCGTCAAAGTCGACTTCCACCAAAGCGAAATCCACCATCTCATCGAAAGACGGGACACCTTTGCCTCTATCAAGTGGTATCAGATTTCCAGGTTGCTCGGTGAGATTTTACAGTTTTTCGTAGTTTAGATCGAGTCTGTTCTTCATACCTACAGTCCACGAAAAAGCCACAAAAAAATTAGGGTTAGTTCATCATATCCGAACCAATCTGAGCCTTTGCATAATCTTTTTAGGGTTTTTGCTTTGTTGAATTTGCGGTTGCATCGTCGTGTCTAGTTGCTGGTCTTAGAGTCTAGTCTTTTAGAGTTTCGAGTTCTGGTCATAAGTTGTCACGCCGCCGCCGCACCATCATCATCGCCCCTGCCATCTACCACCACCGCTCCGAATCCGTATCCATATACCACCACCAATCCGTGTCCATATACCACCACCGATCCATATCCATATACTACCACCGCTACCACCACCGCTGCCATATACCACCACCATATATCCACCACCAATCCGAGTTCCTTGCTTATTAGGGTTGTTTTCGAGATCCATCTAGTTTCCGATTCGTGTTTCCTTGCCGGAGTAGGTTTCGGAAAAAAAAGTCGGGTAGCCACGCTCCGTTTTGATGAGGACATCAATACAATTGTTACACCCACAGCCCCTGCTGCTATACATACTGGACCAATTACTAGAGCTCGTGCACGCCAACTAAATTACCAGGTACTTTCGTTTCTTGGTAATGATTCTAATGTTCATGAGAATATGATGCTGCCTAAATTGGATACATTTGTTTTGCTTACAAATGAAGGGCCTAGCTTGGAGAAGGATGAACATTGGAGCAAGAACAAGCATGGAGATGATGGCATGCGCAAGGGAAACAAGAACGAAGTTACAAGTGATGATTTCAGGACTTTGAAGCCACCATAATGGGTGCATGAAGCCTTGGACGAAATATACAAGATGCCACTTCATAAATTTCGTCCCGAGGCTATTTTAGGTGCTGCGTCACCTTATTATTGGGCCAGGCCCATGTAATTTCGAAATACATAAGTATAGGCTATTTTTAGAGTCCGTATGTGTGGGGAAACAAGAGACAGGGTTGATTTCGGACCCCTCCACCAAGGGCCACGAAATTCCCCCCCCCCTCTTCCTCCATATATACAGCCCTTAGGGCATCGTTTAGACTTTGGGTTTTGTTTAGATTAAAAGTTCGCCATAGCTGCAACTTCGCGTACTTCGTTTGTGTTCAACGACCAGACAAAGGCGTCACAGAACCCCACCTTGAACAATAAAGCTTTCATCTTATATTCGCAATATCCAGATTGCAATCTTAGTTTCTTGCTTGTTCTTCGTTTGCTCGCAGGAAACAGACCCTCGTGGTCAGGTTGATCGTGCTCCGGCGTGGTCAATAACCTCTCGGAGTTGGTTTAGCGATTGCTAAGACGCGACGTCCTCGCACGTTCGTAGTCGGATCGTCAAAGTCGACTTCCACCAAAGCGATATCCATCATCTCATCGAAAAATCGGGACCCTCGCCTCTATCACTTGTGTGCCCTGTTGATGCCATGGAAGAAGAAGAACGCTGTGCAGGCCCCGCAGGTGCGCTCTTGGCAGATAATGGTGGTTGTGCCTGTTTTCTTGTATCACGGCTGGAGGTGGCACCGGATGGAGGTGCTGGTGCAGTTGAAGTAGAAGATGCACGTGGTGTCCATGATGAAGGTCGGCCTGCAGAAAAGTTAGTTCGCCCCAATGCTTGTCGATCCTGCACTTCACGTTCAGCTTTACAAGCAAGATGGAATAAACGAGTGATATTAGTATACTCCTTATAGTCTAGAATGGTCTGAATCTCTCTATTTAATCCACCCAGAAAACGTGCAAGCATAGCTTCATTCTCCTCAACAATACCACATCTAATCATGCCAGTTTGTAATTCCTGATAATATTCTTCTACAGAACTTTTCCCTTGTCTTAAACGCTGCAATTTTTGAAGCAATTCACGTTGATAATATGGTGGAACCCAACGCGTACGCATAGCAGTTTTCAAAGCAGCCCAAGTAGTTGGAATAGGATATAATCTACAATGTTCAGACCACCATACACATGCAAAACTAGTGAAAGCACAAACGGCAGCAGCAACTCGTCTCTCCTCAGGATATTGTAAACATGTAAATCGTTGTTCAGTTTCTAACTCCCAAGTAAGATATATATCAGGAACATATCTACCCTCAAATGGTGGAATATTCAATTTCAGTTTAGGAATATGGACATCATCTCGTACCTGAGGTGGTGGCGCAGGCCTACCATTACGAATATATACCTGAGGTCGACCTGCTGGTGGTGGTACAGGTGGCTGCACGTAGTGTTGATTTTGATCAACCTCATCCTCATAATCTCCCACATAATCATCCTCCTTCGCATCAGCAGCAGGAGCCACAGAAGTATCAACAGCAGCACCAACAGTTTGGCCAAACGCAAGAGGAACACGGCTTGCTCGGCGGAGGTCTACTTCGCGACGTGGAGGTAGTCGTTGTTGTTGTTGTTGGAGAGGTGCGTTAGGTGCAGCGGGTGGTGGTGGTGGAAGACGCGCGAGCAATTCATTAAACTTGTTATCGAGCTTTGTTTCGAACGTCTTCTCAAAGCCAGTGATCTTCTCCATGGCCTCTTCAAAATTGTTCAGCACATCTTGCACCTGTTCAGTCATCATTTGCTGAAACTTATCATGAAGCTCCTTGTTCGATAAATTCTCCCAGTCAATCTCGTCGGCTTGTGATCCTGGCATGGTTAGCAGCAATAGAAACACACAAGAATATGATCCTACAGACTACGAACAAGTGGTGGTGGTGGGTGTCACAAATCCGTCAAGCAAATCTCAAATTCTTACCAGTTCTTACCCAGCAGCAGGCGGTGATCGGCAACCGTTGTAGTCAAAAACTCTCAAAGCTTGGATAGAGCGATAACCAGGGAGAGTCAAACGCACGACGTAGATGTATGTGGAGCTGGGAAGGCTTATAATATGGTAGCAAAAAGGGTCAGCAATAATAAATTCAGAGATGCAAAGTTGAATAAACGCTCAACGACGGTACTGTGTTGGTCCTAGGCTAGACTGTGCTAGAGACGCGAGCCTAGAACACTAACAAAATCACGGCGCGGCACGTAAACAAGCGAAAAGCACACTCTGAATTTTTTTTTCGCTTTTTTTTTTGCGCTC
>NC_041386.1:314304268-314327165 GCF_002162155.2 Triticum dicoccoides | reverse complement strand
TTTTTTTTTTGCGAAAAATCACTATAATGGCGAGTGTCTCAAAACTCTTCCTAGCTCAAACTGACAGGATGGGCACGAAATTTTTTCGACCAATTTTTTTTTTCGGCTGCCCGGACCCAAAAACTGGAAACGGGTCAAAAAAAACTTCCTATAATGGCACCTGTCTCAAAACACTCAGAAACACCTAAAAATAGGATAGCCAGAAATTTTTTCGAAAAATGCGTTTTCGAAAAATTTTGGGCCTAAACGGAGCGTGGCTACCCGACAAGGAAACACCTAAAAATAGGATAGCCAGAATTTTTTTTTTCCGAAACCTATTCCGGCAAGGAAACACGAATCGGAATCTAGATGGATCCCGAAAACAAACCTAATAAGCAAAGAACTCGGATTGGTGGTGGATATATGGTGGTGGTATATGGCAGCGGTGGTGGTAGCGGTGGTAGTATATGGATATGGATCAGTGGTGGTATATGGACACGGATTGGTGGTGGTATATGGATACGGATTCGGTGCGGTGGTGGTAGATGGCAGGGGCGATGATGATGGTGCGGCGGCGGCGTGACAACTTATGACCAGAACTCGAAACTCTAAAAGACTAGACTCTAAGACCAGCAACTAGACACGACGATGCAACCGCAAATTCAACAAAGCAAAACCCTAAAAAGATTATGCAAGGCTCAGATTGGTTCGGATATGATGAACTAACCCTAATTTTTTTTGTGGCTTTTTCGTGGACTATAGGTATGAAGAACAGACTCGATCTAAACTACGAAAAACTGTAAAATCTCACCGAGCAACCTGGAAATCTGATACCACTTGATAGAGGCGGAGGTGTCCCGTCTTTCGATGAGATGGTGGATTTCGCTTTGGTGGAAGTCGACTTTGACGATCCGACTACGAACGTGTGAGGACGTCGCGCCTTAGCAATCGCTAAACCAACTCCGAGAGGTTATTGACCACGCCGGAGCACGATCAACCTGACCACGAGGGTCTGTTTCCTGCGAGCAAACGAAGAACAAGCAAGAAACTAAGATTGCAATCTGGATATTGCAAATATAAGATGAAAGCTTTATTGATCAGGGTGGGGTTCTGTGACGCCTTTGTCTGGTCGTTGAACACAAACGAAGTACGCGAAGTTGCAGCTATGGCGAACTTTTAATCTAAACAAAACCCAAAGTCTAAACGATGCCCTAAGGGCTGTATATATGGAGGAAGAGGGGGGAATTTCGTGGCCCTTGGTGGAGGGGTCCGAAATCAACCCTATCTCTTGTTTCCCCACACATACGGACTCTAAAAATAGCCTATACTTATGTATTTCGAAATTACATGGGCCTGGCCCAATAATAAGGTGACGCAGCACCTAAAATAGCCTCGGGACGAAATTTATGAAGTGGCATCTTGTATATTTCGTCCAAGGCTTCATGCACCCATTATGGTGGCTTCAAAGTCCTGAAATCATCACTTGTAACTCCGTTCTTGTTCCCCTTGAGCATGCCATCATCTCCATGCTTGTTCTTTCTCCAATGTTCATCCTTCTCCAAGCTAGGCCCTTCATTTGTAAGCAAAACAAATGTATCCAATTTAGGCAGCATCATATTCTCATGAACATTAGAATCATTACCAAGAAACGAAAGTACCTGGTAATTTAGTTGGCGTGCACGAGCTCTAGTAATTGGTCCAGTATGTATAGCAGCAGGGGCTGTGGGTGTAACAATTGTATTGATGTCCTCATCAGAGAAGTTTAGGTTGTGTTCAAAAATTCCTCTCACGTCACTTTTGGGCCAAGAGAAGATAGAGTCCAAGTCTCTCACGTTCTGGATTCAGATTCGGACTGCACAGACATACCTGACTCAAAATGTCAACAACTTTTTCATACGGACTCCGAATTGGGTAATTCTTTTTTTGTTGGAAACTAGATTTCGTGCCCTTTCCCACCCAATTGGATTCGCCTTCAAATTCGTCCGGAGCGTTGAGTTGTGGACGAAACAATCTGATGCTGCAGCAGGATCCGAGTCAAACTACAAGTCCAAAGGTGTTACATCACCTCCACTTGGGCCCATTGGCCTTGTACGACCTAGATTTAGTTTTAGGCTGCCTTGGGACGTCCTCCCGCCTCCTTGGCCGCCACCCCTTGCTCCTATATAAGTAGATCCATCTAGTAGCTTTTTCCTGGGGATTTGTTTAGTTAAAAGTTAGCCATTGCAACTTCGTGTACTTCGTTTGTGTCCAACGACCTGACCAAGACCGCTTACGGATCCCCACCTTTATCAATACCTCATATATATTTGCAATATTCAGATTGCTTTATCATATTCTTGCTCGTTCTTCGATTGCTTGCAGGAATAGACCTTCGTGGTCAGGCTGACCGTGCTTCCGGCATCGTCAGTAACCTCAGGAGATTAGTTTAGCGATTGCTAAGGCGCAACGTCATGCACGTTTGTAGTCGGATCGTCAAAGTCGTCTCCACCAAATCGATAGTTATCATCTCATCGAAAGATCGGGACACCCTCGCCTCTATCAAGTGGTATCGAAAGATAGTCAAACAACTTCCACCAAAGCGAAATCCACCATCTCATCGAAAGACGGGACACCTTTGCCTCTATCACCATGCGTGTTCTTGCTCCAATGTTCATCCTTCTCCAAGCTAGGCCCTTCATTTGTAAGCAAAACAAATGTATCCAATTTAGGCAGCATCATAATCTCATGAACATTAGAATCATTACCAAGAAACGAAAGTACCTGGTAATTTAATTGGCGTGCGTGAGCTCTAGTAATTGGTCCAGTATATGTAACAGTAGGGGCTGTGGGTGTAACAATGGTATTGATGTCCTCATCATTCTCCCCTTCTTGAAATGAAGTCGTCCTCGACGGAAGCGCATCTTCCTCACCCAAATAAGGCTTCAAATCTGCAATGTTAAAAGTGGGACTAACCCCAAAATCTACAGGTAGCTCAAGTTTATATGCATTATCATTTATTTTCTCTAACACCTTAAAAGGACCATCAACACGTGGCATTATCTTTGATTTGCGCAGATTAGGAAATCTATCTTTACGCAAATGTAACCAAACAAGATCTCCAGGCGCAAACACAACATGTTTTCTAACCTTATCTCCAGCAAGTTTATATTTAGCATTCATACGCTCAATGTTTTCCTTAGTTAACTCATGCATTTTAAAAATCAATTCAGAACGTTCTTTAGCATCAAAATTAACCTTCTCTGAAGATGGAAGAGGCAACAAATCAATAGGTGCACGAGGTAGGAAACCATACACAATTTCAAAAGGGCACATCTTAGTAGTAGAATGCAAAGAACGATTATAAGCAAATTCAATATGAGGCAAACATTCTTCCCACATTTTCTTGTTAGTCTTCAAAACAGCCCTAAGCATAGTAGACAATGTTCTATTGACTACTTCAGTTTGTCCATCAGTTTGGGGGTGACAAGTAGTACTAAAAAGCAGGTTAGTCCCCAACTTAGCCCATAAACATCTCCAAAAGTGGATAAGAAATTTAGTATCATGATCTGAAACAATAGTATTTGGCACACCATGTAAGCGAATAATTTCACGAAAGAACAAATTAGCAACATTAACAGCATCATCGCTTTTATGAGATGGTATAAAGTGTGCCATTTTCGAGAACCTATCCACAACAACAAATATGCTATCCCTCCCCTTCTTTGTTCGAGGTAAACCTAAAACAAAGTCCATAGATATATCCTCCCAAGGAACACTAGGTACAGGCAAAGGCATATATAAACCATGAGGATTGAGTCGTGACTTAGCTCTTTGACATGTAGTGCAGCGAGCAACAAAACGCTCAACATCCCGTCTCATCTTTGGCCAAAAGAAATGTGTAGCAAGTATATCCTCCGTCTTCTTGACGCCAAAGTGTCCCATTAATCCTCCTCGATGCGCCTCCTGTAACAACAAAAGACGAACGGAGCTAGCTGGAATGCATAGCTTGTTAGCACGAAACACAAATCCATCGTTAAGAACGAACTTGTTCCAAGTTCTCCCTTCCTTACAATTCTGCAATACATCTTTAAATTCAGCATCATGAACATGTTGATCTTTGATGGTCTCCAAACCAAATATTTTAAAGTCAAGTTGTGAAAGCATAGTATAATGACGAGACAAGGCATCAACAATAACATTTTCTTTACCCTTCTTGTGTTTAATGACATAAGGGAAAGTCTCAATGAATTCAACCCATTTAGCATGTCTACGGTTCAGTTTTGCTTGACTTTTAATGTGTTTCAAAGATTCATGATCAGAATGTATAACAAATTCCTTGGGCCATAAATAATGTTGCCATGTTTCTAAGGTCTGAACAAGAGCATATAATTCTTTATCATAAGTAGAATAGTTCAGACTAGGCCCACTCAATTTATCAGAAAAGTATGCAACAGGTTTTCCATCTTGTAATAACACACCTCCTAATCCAATTCCACTAGCATCACATTCAAGGTCAAAAGTCTTATTCAAAGTAGGAAGTTGGAGTAAAGGAGCATGTGTCAACTTATCTTTCAATACCGTGAAGGCTTCTTCTTGTGCGGTACCCCAAACAAAAGGCACATCCTTCTTTGTAAGCTCGTTGAGAGGTGCAACAATGGTGCTGAAATCTCTCACAAAACGCCTATAGAAACCAGCGAGGCCAAGGAAACTCCTCACTTGTGTGACCGTTTTGTGCTGCGGCCAACTCTCAATAGCTGCAATCTTGGCTTTATCAACTTCAATTCCCTGTGGAGTAACAACATAGCCAAGAAAAGATACTCGGTCGGTGCAAAAGGTGCACTTTCCAAGGTTTCCAAACAAACGTGCATCACGTAGAGCAATAAAAATAGCACGTAAATGTTCCAAATGTTCCTCCAAAGATTTGCTATGAATCAATATGTCATCAAAGTAAACTACCACAAATCGTGCAATGAAAACACGTAAAACTTCGTTCATTAACCTCATGAAAGTACTAGGTGCATTAGTTAACCCAAAAGGCATGACTAACCACTCATATAATCCAAACTTAGTTTTAAATGCTGTTTTCCATTCATCTCCCAATTTCATACGAATTTGATGGTATCCACTATGCAAATCAACTTTGGAGAATATTGTAGAGCCACTCAATTCATCAAGCATGTCATCTAACCTAGGAATAGGATGACGATAACGAATAATAATATTATTAATGCCTCTACAATTGATGCACATACGCGACGTACCATCCTTTTTCGGCACTAAAATGATAGGAACAGCACAAGGACTAAGGGATTCACGTATATAACCTTTGTCGAGCAGTTCTTGTACTTGACGCATAATCTCCTTCGTCTCCTCTGGATTGGTACGGTATGGTGCATGGTTGGGTAGCGAAGCACCGGGAATTAAGTCAATTTGATGCTCAATCCCTCGAATAGGTGGTAATCCCGGTGGCACGTCTTGTGGAAAGACGTCAGCGAACTCCTGCAAAATGTTAGTGACAGTAGGGTGCCAAGAGGAAGGCACGTCCTCGAATGAAAATAATGCCTCTTTGCACACAAAAGCATAGCAAACAGATTTGCTAAAATGTAGCTCATCAATATCAGATTTGGTGGCAAGTAAACATGCACTTTTCAATTTAATTTCAGAAACAACAGTAGATGGTTTATTATAGGCTTCATTTGGTGCTCAAATTCTTTTGCCACAATCTGATTTTCACTCTTATTTGTCTCCTGTTTTGCTTTATTAGCTCTATTAATATCATCTTTCAAAATGGAATCAGGAGTCATAGGAAGCAAAGTAATATTTTTATCGTTATGAACAAGAGTATACTGATTGTTTCTACCATGGTGTACAGAATTTTTATCAAATTGCCATGGTCTACCAAGTAATAAGGAACATGCTTGCATAGGTACCACATCACAATCAACATAATCAGCATATGTAGAGATACTAAAATGCACACGAACAGTACGTGTTACCTTAACCTTGCCGCTGTTGTTGAACCATTGGATGTAGTAAGGATGTGGATGTGGTCTTGTGGTGAGAGATAGCTTCTCCACCATCTCCATGCTAGCCAAGTTATTGCAGCTCCCTCCATCTATGATCACGCGAACAGAACGTTCCTTCACAACTCCCTTTGTATGGAACAAATTATGCCTCTGATTTTGCTCAGCTTGTGTAACCTGCACACTCAAAACCCGTTGAGCAACTAAACATTCATACCTGTCAGCATCTTCAGGAGCCATGTATTGCGTCTCATGATCAGAACCGTCTCCACCGTGTTCGTCACGTGTAATAAGAGCCAAAGTCTCCTCATCATAGTCACTAGCGGACTCATACCCACCATCCACAGTAACAATCATCACACGCTTAGATGGGCATTCTCTCGCATAATGACCTCCATCCTTGCAACATCGACAAATAATATCATGTGTTTGCCCTGTTGATGCCGTGGATGAAGAAGAGCTCTTTGCAGGCCCAGAAGGTGTGCTCTTGGCAGATAGTGGTGATTGTGCCTGCTTTATTGTATCACGGTTGGAGGTGGCAGCCGACGGAGGCGCCGGTGTAGCAGAACGTGTGGAAGTAGATGATGCACGTGGTGTCCATGATAAAGGTCGACCTGCAGAAAAGTTAGTCCACGCCAATGCCTGTCGATCCTGCACTTCACGTCCAGCTTTACAAGCAAGATGGAATAAACGAGTGATATTAGTATACTCCTTATACTCTAGAATCGCCTGAATCTCTCTATTTAATCCACCCATAAAACGTGCAAGCATAGCATCATTCTCCTCAACAATACCACATCTAATCATGCCAGTTTGTAATTCCTGATAATATTCTTCTACAGAATTTTTTCCCTGTCTTAAGCGCTACAATTTTTGAAGTAATTCACGTTGATAATATGGTGGAACCCAACGAGTACGCATAGCAGTTTTCAAAGCAGCCCAAGTAGCCGGAATAGGATATAATATACAATGCTCAGACCACCAAACACATGCAAAACTAGTGAAAGCACAAACAGCAGCAGGAACACGTCTCTCCTCGGGATATTGTAAACATGTAAATCGTTGTTCAGTTTCTAACTCCCAAGTAAGATATATATCAGGAACATATCTACCCTCAAATGGTGGAATATTCAATTTTAGTTTAGGGAGATGGTCATGATCTCGTACCTGAGGGTGAGCCCTACCATTGCCATTATTTGCATGTGGACGACCTGGTGGTTGCTGTGCTAGTGGTGGCACGTAGTTCTGATTTTGATCAACCTCATCCTCATAATCTCCCACATAATCATCCTCCTCCACATCAGCAGTAGGAGCCACAGAAGTATCAACAGCAGCACCAGCAGTTTGGCCCGACTGAAGAGGGACACGGCTCGCTCGGCGGAGGGCTGTTTCCCGACATGGAGGTAGTCGGTGTTGTTGCTGTTGTTGCAGAGGTGCGGCAGGAGCAGCCGGTGGTGGTGGTGGAAAACGCGAAAGCAATTCAGCAAACTTGTTATCCAGCTTTGTTTCAAATGTCTTCTCCATGCCATCTATCTTCTTCATGGCCTCTTCAAATCTGTTTATCACATCTTGCACCTATCCACTCATCATTTGCTGAAACGTATCATAAAGCTCCTTGTTCGTCAAGTTCTCCCAGTCAGTCTCATCGGCTTGTGATCCTGGCATGGTTAGCAGCAATAGAAACACACAAGAATATGATCCTACAGTCTACTAACAAGTGGTGGTGGTGGCGGGTGTCACAAATCCATCAAGCAAATCTCAAATTCTTACCAGTTCTTACCCAGCAGCAGGCGGTGATCGGCAACCGTTGTAGTCAAAACTCTCAAAAGCTTGGATAGAGCGATTGCCAGGGAGAGTCAAACGCACGACGGAGATGTATGTGGAGCCGGGAAGGCTTATAGTATGGTAGCAAAAAGGGTCAGCAATAATCAATTCAGAGATGCAAAGTTGAATAAACGCTCAACGACGGTACTGTGCTGGTCCTAGGCTACACCGTGCTAGAGACGCGAGCCTAGAACACTAACAAAATCACAGCGCTGCATGTAAATAAGGGAAAAGCACACTCTGGAACTCTCTTTTTTTCGCTCTTTTTTTGCGCTCCTTTTTTTTGCGCTCCTCTTTTTTTTTGCGAAAAATCACTATAATGGCGACTGTCTCAAAACTCTTCCCTCGTCAAACTGATAGGATGGGCACAAAATTTTTTTTTCACTTTTTTTTTTTGGAAATCAGGGCAGCGACGACGAAAAAGTGCGACAAAAAATCACTATGATGGCACGTGTCTCAAAAGACTCAGAAAAGCCTAAAAATAGGATAGGGAAAAAAAATTTGCCCGTGAAAATTTTGGCCTAAAAACTGCCCGGGGGTCTCCAGACTCTTTTTTTCGAGACCTACGCAGGCAAGGAAACACGAATCGGAAATTAGATTGATCTCAAGAACAAACCTAATATGAGAAGAACTCGGATTGGTGGTGGATATATGGTTGTGGTATATGGCAGCGGTGGTGGTATATGGTAGCGGTGGTGGTATATGGATAGAGATTGGTGGTGGTATATGGATACGGATTGGTGGTGGTATATTGATATGGATTCAGAGCGGTGGCGGATAAGCAAAAGTGGTAGATGGGCGATGACGATGGTGCGGCGGCGGCGTGACAACTTATGACCAGAACTCGAAACTCTAAAAGACTAGACTCTAAGACCAGCAACTTGAAACGACGATGCACCGCAAATTCAACAAAGCAAAAACCCTAAAAAGATTATGCAAAGTGATAGAGGCGAGGGTCCCGATCTTTCGATGAGATGATAACTATCGATTTGGTGGAGACGACTTTGACGATCCGACTACAAACGTGCACGACGTTGCGCCTTAGCAATCGCTAAACCAATCTCCTGAGGTTACTGACGATGCCGGAAGCACGGTCAGCCTGACCACGAAGGTCTATTCCTGCAAGCAATCGAAGAACAAGCAAGAATATGCTAAAGCAATCTGAATATTGCAAATATATATGAGGTATTGATAATGGTGGGGATCCGTAAGCGGTCTTGGTCTGGTCGTTGGACACAAACGAAGTACACGAAGTTGCAATGGCTAACTTTTATCTAAACAAATCCCAAGCAAAAAGCTACTAGATGGATCTACTTATATAGGAGCAAGGGGTGGCGGCCAAGGAGGTGGGAGGACGTCCCAAGGCAGCCTAAAACTAACCCTAGGTCGTACAAGGCTCATGGGCCCAAGTGGAGGTGATGCAACACCTTTGGGCTTGTAGTTTGACTCGGATTCTGCTGCAACGTCAGATTGTTTCGTCCGTAACTCAATGCTCCGGACGAATTTGAAGGTGAATCCAATTGGGTTGGAAAGAGCACGAAATCTAGTTTCCAACAAAAAAAGAATCATCCAATTCGGAGTCCGTATGAAAAAGTTGTTGGCGTTTTGAGTCAGGTATGTCTGTGCAGTCCGAATCTGAATCCAGAACGTGAGAGACTTGGACTCTATCTTCTCTTGACCCAAAAGTGACGTGAGAAGACTTTTTGAACACAACCTAAACTTCTCCTTTTCCCTTATCTTCATATGTGGATTGTACAAATGTCCCATACACCTGTAATTAGACAAAACACAAAAATGTGTGAAGTATTTTTGTTCTGGATAACATAAATAGATTATTGAATAGTTTGCATTAGAAATCACCTAACAAATATGTATGTATGCAATATTTTTGGTCGTATCTAAGGTAGTCATGTCCTCATCATCCTCCCCTTTTTCAAAACAAAGCCGTCCTCGGCGTTGCTTAATCTGAAATGTGGCTAACAAAAGAGACAAGGTGTACATGTTGTATATGTATATGTCATCAATTTTAACTTCCCTTGATTTTTTCATGTATGACACATGTATACATGAGTAACTTTCATAGTTCATAAAAACTAAAGCCAAAAAATTATCACAAGAAGTAGAAGGCATGAGAATATTAGAACTCAGTTTGCACATATAAGTGAAGCTCTTATTCATTTCAAAAGATTCGCAATGTTCATCATTAAACCATCCCAACTTTGGTGAATAAACCTTACTTGCATCAAATTTACATGCTACAACATGCTTAAATAAGCAAACATGCAATAAGGCATTGGACACAGAATCATCACCAAGATTGGAGGTCATATCAAAATGATTAAACATTAGTTCTTTTGCATCAACAGTTAATTCAATGGGTGCACTCAAAATTGTTGATATTTCAGTTGTTTGATCACATGACGCATTCATGACAGTAACAAGATTCTCTAAAATAGGTGGTGTGCTCAAACCAACAGGTAACTCAATACATGACGCATTCAAGTTAACTAGGCATGCATCATTCTCATGTGAAGTTATATCATCAATACCTTTACTGTTACCTTGTGGCAAAGATGTAGCTGATGTAGGTACGGACCTTGACAATGTACCATACCCTTGAGATGATGCCGCGCTCATAATCCGAGGTGCAATGATGGAGGAGCCCACCGGCGGTGGTGAGCATGAACTGGAATAGTAGTTGTTGTAGTCACCTAATGCATCCTCCTGTATCTGTCTCTCAAAGGTACAAGCACGGACATACATACCAGTAATGCAACGAGGAATATACTGAAATCTTGCCTGAATATCATGGTTCAAACCACCAAAAAATCTATTCATTGTATCATTCTCAGATTCTTCTATGTCACAATGATGCATATAAGATTTGAACTCTTGGTAGTAAGCATGAACAGTGTTGTTGCCTTGTTTAAATTGTTCAAATTTGCGAAGCAATTCACGACGATAATAAGGAGGAAAAAATTGTTGTCTCATTACAGCTTTCAAAACTTTCCAAGTTGTGGGTTGGTTATCAATGTTTTTCTTACAATATACACTCCACCAAACAGAAGCAAAACCAGTAAATGCTCTAATGGTAGCTCGTACTCTCTCAAGTTCAGAAAAATCATGGTGACTAAAAACTTGTTCTACTTCAAGCTCCCAAGCTAGATAAATAGCAGGATTAAATCTACCCTCAAATGATGGTAAAGAGATAACCTGACCATATGCTTGTGTGTGTTGTCCCAACTCTCGTGATGGTGAAGATGTGTCCGTCATCCAAGAACTTCTATCTCTGGAACCTGTCATGATTAGTAGAAACAAGAACCAAAATTCGAGAATAATGTTCCTATGAACTACTAGGATGTGGTTGTAAAGTGCTCACAGTAAAGCGAATATCAATATCTTACAAGTTCTTACCATGCGGCAGGTGGTGACAGGCAACCAGCGGTGTCAAATAACTCCGAAGATTGTGTAAAACGATTGCCAGGGGAACGTACGTATACACGGTGTAGAAATATGTGGAGTTGGGTTGGCTATATATGGTAGCAAAAGATTAGCAATAATCAATTCAGAGATGCAATGTTGAATAAACGCTCAACGACGGTACTGTGCTGGTCCTAGGCTAGACCAAACTAGAGACGCGAGCCTAGAACACTAATGAGGTCACGTCGTAGCACAACTAGCATCAATAAAGGATATGAAGTAGCTCTGGACAGCAAGATATAAGTGAAGATCACAATAGCAGTAGACCTATTTCGAAGCTGATGTTGAGGTGACAAATACTGAACTAGCTTCTGCAACTATTTAGATGCGGCTCATCGCTAGCTTTCATTTGAGTACTCGCGGAGCCAAAACAGACTTCATATGAGGAAGTTATGCCTGTTTTACTGAACAGTGCACAAAACAGATTCCAATCCGAATTCAACTACGAGATTGAGTCTAGATAGATCCGAATTTTACTCTTTTTTCTCTCGTTTTTTTTTCTCTATCTTTTTTTCTCTCTCCCTCTTTCCAAAACAAACTACATAAGATGTAGATTGGATCAAGCGAAGATGGGAACGATCTCAACTATGATTATGACAATGAACGGTGGGTAGCATGTGGAGGAAATTGATGGATGGGTGGTGGACAGCGGAAGCGATAATGATGCAGCGGCGACATGACTAATGTGAACAGAACTCGAAACTCTAAACGACCTAGACACTAAGACCAGCAACTCGACACGACGATGCAACCGATAATTCAACTATGCAAGCAATGAAAAGAAAATTGCAAAGGCTCAGACTGGCTTGGACAAAGGATGAATAGATCTAACTCTTTTTTGTGGATTTTTCTTGGACAATAGGTAAGAAAACAAATCTAATGTAGGAAAACTGGAAATTCTCACCGAGCAACCTGAAAACTGATACCACTTAATAGGGCGAGGGTCCCGATCTTTCGATGAGATGATAACTATCGATTTGGTGGAGACGACTTTGACGATCCGACTACAAACGTGCACGACGTTGCGCCTTAGCAATCGCTAAACCAATCTCCTGAGGTTACTGACGATGCCGGAAGCACGGTCAGCCTGACCACGAAGGTCTATTCCTGCAAGCAATCGAAGAACGAGCAAGAATATGATAAAGCAATCTGAATATTGCAAATATATATGAGGTATTGATAATGGTGGGGATCCGTAAGCGGTCTTGGTCTGGTCGTTGGACACAAACGAAGCACACGAAGTTGCAATGGCTAACTTTTATCTAAACAAATCCCAAGCAAAAAGCTACTAGATGGATCTACTTATATAGGAGCAAGGGGTGGCGGCCAAGGAGGTGGGAGGACGTCCCAAGGCAGCCTAAAACTAACCCTAGGTCGTACAAGGCTCATGGGCCCAAGTGGAGGTGATGCAACACCTTTGGGCTTGTAGTTTGACTCGGATTCTGCTGCAACGTCAGATTGTTTCGTCCGTAACTCAATGCTCCGGACGAATTTGAAGGTGAATCCAATTGGGTTGGAAAGAGCATGAAATCTAGTTTCCAACAAAAAAAGAATCATCCAATTCGGAGTCCGTATGAAAAAGTTGTTGGCGTTTTGAGTCAGGTATGTCTGTGCAGTCCGAATCTGAATCCAGAACGTGGGAGACTTGGACTCTATCTTCTCTTGACCCAAAAGTGATGTGAGAGGACTTTTTGAACACAACCTAAACTTCTCCTTTTCCCTTATCTTCATATGTGGATTGTACAAATGTCCCATACACCTGTAATTAGACAAAACACAAAAGTGTGTGAAGTATTTTTGTTCTGGATAACATAAATAGATTATTGAATAATTTGCATTAGAAATCACCTGACAAATATGTATGTATGCAATATTTTTGGTCGTATCCAAGGTAGTCATGTCCTCGTCACAAAGGCTCAGATTGGTTCGGATATGATGAACTAACCCTAATTTTTTTTTGTGGCTTTTTCATGGACTGTAGGTATGAAGAACCGACTCGATCTAATCTACGAAAAACTGTAAAATCTCATCGAGCAACCTGGAAATCTGATACCACTTGATAGAGGCTAAGGTGTCCCGATGTTTCTATGAGATGGTGGCTATCGTTTTCTGTGGGAGTCGACCTTGACGATCCGACTACGAACGTGCGAGACGTCGCGCCTTAGCAATCGCTAAACCAACTTCCGAGGGTTATTGACCACGCCGGAGCACGATCAACCTGACCATGAGGGTCTGTTTCCTGCGAACAAATGAAGAACAAGCAAGAAACTGAGATTGCAATCGGGATATTGCGAATATAAGATGAAAGCTTTATTGATCAAGGTGGGGTTCTGTGACGTCTTGGTCTGGTCGTTGGACACAAACGAAGTACGCGAAGTTGCAGCTATGGCAAACTTTTAATCTAAACAAAACCCAAAATCTAAACGATGCCCTAAGGGCTGTATATATGGATGAAGAGGGGGGAATTTCGTGGCCCTTGAGGGTGGGGTCCGAAACCAACCCTAACTCTTGTTTCCCCACACATACGGACTCTAAAAATAGCCTATACTTAAGTATTTCGAAAATTCATGGGCCTGGCCCATTAATAAGGTGACGCAGCACCTAGAATAGCCTATGGACGAATATTATGAAGTGGCATCTTGTATATTTCATCCAAGGCTTCATGCACTCCTTATGGCGGCTTCAAAGTCCTGAAATCATCACTTGTAACTCCGTTCTTGATCCCCTTGCGCATGCCATCAACTCCATGCGTGTTCTTGCTCCAATGTTCATCCTTCTCCAAGCTAGACCCTTCATTTGTAAGCAAAAAAAATGTATCCAATTTAGGCAGCAACATAATCTCATGAACATTAGAATCATTACCAAGAAACGAAAGTACCTGGTAATTTAATTGGCGTGCGCGAGCTCTAGTAATTGGTCCAGTATATGTAACAGTAGGGGCTGTGGGTGTAACAATGGTATTGATGTCCTCATCAGCTTAGGGGTACAATCGACGACAATTTGATTGGTCAAGATCTAACTCATGTTTAAAATGACGTCTGAGCCGGAAGGATGAATTCTAGGATCTAATTGAGGATTGCAAGCATTCGTAACAAATTGAATCAACGGACTCAAAATGATAATGACAATAGATGCCAATAAGATTACGAGACTTATGGGATTGACCATAATGCAAGCAAGCAAGAATTTCAAGAGCAAGAGGATGCTCAGGATTTTTGGAAGATCGAATGGTATTTTGAAAACTTTTGTGGAACACATGAACAACTAGGAAAGAGCGGATACTCGATAAGTGCGAGGAATTATCCGTAGGGGTATTTATGCGGCAAGGAACTACAAGGCAGTAGCACAAAGTATTCTCGGAACAATAGAGAGGATTTTTGAGGTATCTTGTATTAACAAGATCAATGGGATTGAAAGGACAAGTGTAGGTAGTTATCCATAATAATATAACAGTGGTAGGGAATTTGCCAAGGCGGTGGGCACAAGTGTCTCGAGAGAACATCAAAGATTATCTTCGGAATCTTCTGGTGAAGCAGTCGATCATCTGTAAAGAAGGGGCTCTCCGGCAGGAAGTGGTAACGAGAACCTAGAGTTAGATTTTAGGAAAATCATTTAACCCAAATAGAAGAGAGATCAGAGTCCCAGAGTATAGGTCGAGGAATAAAAGATCCTAATACCACCCAATGGCGACATGGGCCCGCAAGCCACACAATCATGTTAGTAAAAGTTTTTCAATGACTAGACTCGACTTCGGCCAAGGAGTTGGAAGGGGGATTCCTACAGGCAGTCGGCTCTGATACCAACTTGTGACGCCCCCGATTTGACCGTACACTAATCATACACGCAAACGTGTACGATCAAGATCAGGGACTCACGGGAAGATATCACAACACAACTCTACAAATAAAATAAGTCATACAAGCATCATATTACAAGTCAGGGGCCTCGAAGGCTCGAATACAAGAGCTCGATCATAGACGAGTCAGCAGAAGCAACAATATCTGAGTACATACATAAGTTAAACAAGTTTGCCTTAAGAAGGCTAGCACAAACTGAGATACAGATCAAAAGAGGCGCCGACCTCCTACCTGGGATCCACCTAAACTACTCCTGGTCGTCGTCAGCAGGCTGCATGTAGTTGTAGTCGTCATCAACGGTGTCGTCTGGCTCCTGGACTCCAACGTCTGGTTGCAGCAATCGGATATAGGAAAGGGGAAAAGGGGGAGAAAAGCAACCGTGAGTACTCATCCAAAGTACTCGCAAGCAAGGAGCTACACTACATATGTATGCATTGGTATCAAATGCAATAAGGGTATCATATGTGGACTGAACTGCAGAATGCCGGAATAAGAGGGGATAGCTAGTCCTTTTGAAGACTACGCTTCTGGTAACCTCCATCTTGCAGCAGGAGAAGAGAGTAGATGGTAAGTTCACCAAGTAGCATCGTGTAGCATAATCCTAACCGATGATCCTCCCCTCGTCGCCCTGTGAGAGAGCGATCACCAGTTGTATCTGGCACTTGGAAGGGGGTGTTTTATTAAGTATCCGGTTCTAGTTGTCATAAGGTCAAGGTACAACTCCGGGTCGTCCTTTTACCGAGGGACACGACTATTCAAATAGATCAACTTCCCTGCAGGGGTGCACCACATTTCCCAACACGCTCGATCCCCTTTGTCTGGACACACTTTTCTGGGTCATGCCTGGCCTCGGAAGATCAACACGTCGCAGCCCTACCTAGGCACAACAAAGAGGTCAGCACGCCGGTCTAAATCCTATGGCGCAGGGGTCTAGGCCCATCGCCCATTGCACACCTGCACGTTGCATACGCGGCCAGAGAGCAGACCTAGCAACCTCCATTACAAAGGAAGTTGCGTTACGCGGTCCAACCCGGCGCGCACCGCTTAGTCACTGACGTCACGAAGGCTTCGGCTAATACCACGACGTCAAGTGCCCATAACTGTCCCCGTGTAGATGGTTAGTGCGTACAGGCCAGTGGCCAGACTCAGATCAAATACCAAGATCTCGTTAAGCATGTTATTTTGAAATAACCACGGACGCTAACCAGGGCCAGGCCCACCTCTCTCCTAGGTGGTCTCAACCTGCCCTGTCGCTCTGCCACAAAGTAACCGTCGGTGGCCTCCGGGAACTCAGGCCCACCTCTACCGGGATGGAGCCACCTGCCCCTTCAGCCCCCAACATTGGAGTCACTCGCGGGTACTTCTACGAGCCGACCCAACTTTAATCACAACAAGTATCATATATTATGTATAAGTATATACCCGTGACCACCTCCCAAGTTATCACGACCCGATAGTATAGCATGGCAGACAGACAAGAATGTAGGGCCACTGATGGTAAACTAGCATCCTATACTAAGCATTTAGGATTGCAGGTAAGGTATCAATAGCTGCAGCAATAATGACAGGCTATGCATCAGAATAGGATTAACGGAAAGCAGTAACATGCTACACTACTCTAATGCAAGCAGTATAGAAGAGAATAGGCGATATCTGGTGATCAGGGAGGCTTGCCTGGTTGCTCTGGCAAGAGAGAGGGGTCGTCAACTCCGTAGTCGTACTGGGTAGCAGCGGCGTCGGTTTCGGTGTCTAGCGAGAGAAGAGGGGGAAGCAACAATAAATATAATATAAACAAATGCATGGCGATGCATGACATGGCAAGTAGCGGTGCTAGGGGTTCCCTAACGCGGTATGAGGTGATACTAGTGAAGGGGGGAAACATCAGGGAAAATATCCCCGGTGTTTTGCATTTTCGGACAGACGAACCGGAGGGGGAAAGTTGCATGTTCACTATGCTAGGGATGTGTGACGGACGAACGGACTACGTATCCGGATTCGTCCTGTCGTTCTGAGCAACTTTCATGTACAAAGTTTTTTCATCCGAGCTACGGTTTATTTTATATTAATTTTTAAAGTTTTAAATCATTTTCTGGAATTTATTTAATTAATTTAATTTAACATTATCCAGAATAGTGTATGCTGACTTCATCATGACGTCAGCAGTCAACAGCGTTGACTGGGTCAATCTGACATGTAGGTCCCGCATGTCATTGCGTGTTAACTAATTAACCAAATTAATTAGTTTAATTAACAGTTAGTTAGGTTAGTTAATTAATTAGGTTTATTAAACACAATTAATTAAGTTAATTAATTTAATTAATTTATTAATTAAATAATTAATATTTTATTTATTAATTAATTTTTTTAATTCTTTTTTTATAATGTTCTGGGGCTAGGCCCACCTGTCATAGGCCCCAGGGGCCTTTGCGGGTGTGCGGGTTGCGGGCGCAACCCATGCGAGGCCGAGCCCGACCGGGGCGAAGGGGGGGACGAGGCCACCGGGGGCGGGGCGCAGCAGGAGAAGGCTGATGAGGACATGACTACCTTGGATATGACCAAAAATATTGCATATATACATATTTGTCAGGTGATTTCTAGTGCAAACTATTCAATAATCTATTTATGTTATCCAGAACAAAAATACTTCACACACTTTTGTGTTTTGTCTAATTGCAGGTGTATGGGACATTTGTACAATCCACATATGAAGATAAGGAAGAAAGAGATGTTTATTTGCTGTCCAAAAAGTTCTTTCACGTCACTTTTGGCCCAAGAGAAGATAGAGTCCAAGTCTCTCACGTTCTGGATTCAGATTCGGACTGCACAGACATACCTGACTCAAAACGCACACAAGTTTTTCATACGGACTCCGAATTGGGTGATTCTTTTTTTGTTGGAAACTAGATTTCGTGCACTTTCCAACCCAATTGGAATCACCTTCAAATTCGTCCGGAGCGTTGAGTTGTGGACGAAACAATCTGATGCTGCAGCAGAATCCGAGTCAAACTACAAGTCCAAAGGTGTTACATCACCTCCACTTGGGCCCATGAGCCTTGTACGACCTAGGGTTAGTTTTAGGCTGCCTTGGGACGTCCTCCCACCTCCTTGGCCGCCACCCCTTGCTCCTATATAAGTAGATCCATGTAGTAGCTTTTTCCTTGGGATTTGTTTAGTTAAAAGTTAGCCATTGCAACTTCGTGTACTTTGTTTGTGTCCAACGACCAGACCAAGACCGTTTACGGATCCCCACCTTTATCAATACTTCATCTATATTCGCAATATTCAGATTGCTTTATCATATTCTTGCTTGTTCTTCAATTGCTTGCAGGAATAGACCTTCGTGGTCAGGTTGATTGTGCTCTGGCGTGGTCAATAACCTCTCGGAGTTGGTTTAGCGATTGCTAAGGCGCAACGTCGTGCACGTTCGTAGTCGAATCGTCAAAGTCGTCTCCACCAAATCGATAGTTATCATCTCATCGAAAGATCGGGACACCCCCGCCTCTATCAAGTGGTATCAGTTTTCAGGTTGCTCCGTGAGAATTTCCAGTTTTCCTAGATTAGATTTATTTTCTTACCTATTGTCCAAGAAAAAGCCACAAAAAAGAGTTAGATCTATTCATCCTTGGTCCAAGCCAGTCTGAGCCTTTGCAATTTTCTTTTCATTGCTTGCATAGTTGAATTATCGGTTGCATCGTCGTGTCGAGTTGCTGGTCTTAGTGTCTAGTTCGTTTAGAGTTTCGAGTTCTGTTCACATTAGTCACGCCACCGCTGCATCATTATCTCTTCCGCTGTCCACCACCCATCCATCAATTTCCACCACGTGCTACCCACCATTCATTGTCATAATAATAGTTGAGATCGTTCACATCTTCACTTGATCCAATCTGCATCTTATCTAGTTTGTTTTGGAAAGAGGGAGAAAAAAAGAGAGAAAAAACGAGAAAAAAAGGAGAAAAAAATAGAGAGAAAAAAAGGAGAGAAAGAAAAAAAAAGTGTGAGGAAAAAAAAAAGAGAAGAAAAAAAACAAAAAAATCGGCACAAACTTTTTCGGAGGAAAGTTGGAGACAAAGTTGTTGATATATCCTGCTTGGCTGTTGTTTCACCTCATTATCTTTACTGCCGTTGTGATCTTCACTTATATCTTGCTGTCCAGAGCTACTTAGTATCCTTCATTGATGCTAGTTGTGCTACGACGTGACCTCATTAGTGTTCTAGGCTCGCGTCTCTAGTCCGGTCTAGCCTAGGACCAGCACAGTACCGTCGTTGAGCGTTTATTCAACATTGCATCTTTGAATTGATTATTGCTAATCTTTTGCTACCATATATAGCCAACCCAGCTCCACATATTTCTACACCGTGTACACGTACGCTCCCCTAGCAATCGCTTTACTCAATATTCGGAGTTACTTGACACCGCTGGTTGCCGATCACCGCCTGCTGCATGGTAAGAACTTGTAAGACATTGATATTTGCTTTACTGTGAGCGTTTTACCACCACATCCTAGTAGTTATAGGAACATTATTTTTGGGTTTTGTTTCTTGTTCTACTAATCATGACAGGATCCAGAGTCAATTCATGGGCTTTGTCGATCGCGGGAGACGTGCCACCACCTTTGCAAATACCACAACCGTCACGAGAGGTGCACAAACATCCAAATGCACATGATCAGGTTAATGTATCTATACCACCATTTAATGGCCGTTTTAAACCTGCTTTATATATTGAATGGCAGTTCGACATAAAAATATATTTGCTTCCCATAATTTCGATGAACATAAAAAGGTTAAGGTTGCGGTTGGTTCTTTCACTGGTTATGCTTTGGTTTGGTGGAGTGAATATTGTCGGTTACACCCTGATTATATACCTACTACTTGGGATGATTTGAAACTTGCCATGCGACATACTTTCGTCCCTGCTTATTATACTCGTGACATGATTAAGAAGTTGCAACACTTAAAACAAGGTAGTGAAACTGTAACAAAATATTATGATGATTTACAAACTACCTTGTTGCATTCCTCTTTAGAAGAAAGTGAAGATGATTTTATGGATAGATTTTGGGGAGGATTAAACCGTGATATTCAAGAGATACTAATTCATGAAGAGTGTTATCCTATGGACCATTTGTTTCATCTTGCTTGCAAAGCTGAACAGGAAATAAAACGACGTGTTGGCCACGAGGAGAACAAGTGCATGGTGCACATTCCAAGAGTTGATATGATTGTTCCTTCAACTACTAGGCATACTATGACAACCACATCCGTTGTTGTCAGGACTACATCACCTCCACCATGTGACACATCGCCCCTGAGAGTGGCTACATCATCTGAGTTGATCATAAGAGGTAATGACAAAGGTACTGATCTTCCATCTCTACATGAGAATGATGAATGCCTTGTCAATTTGAATGCACCATCTGATGAGCTATCCACTACTTTGATCACACCACCTATTTTAGAGGACTACGTTGATAATTTGACTTTGCCATGTGATCAAACAACTGAAATACCAACAATTTTGAGTGCACCATTGAATTAACTATTGATGCAAAAGAACCAATGTTTAATCATTTTGATATGACCTCTAATCTTGGTGATGATTCTGTGTTGAATGACTTATTGCATGTTTGCTTATTTAAGCATGTTGTAGCATGTAAATTTGATGCAAGTAAGGTTTATTCACCAATGTTGGGATGGTTTAATGATGAACATTGTCAATCTTTTGAAATGAATAAGAGCTTCACTTATATGTGCAAACTGAGTTGCAATATTTTCATGCCTTCTACTTCTTGTGCTAATTTTTTGGCTTTAGATTTTATGAACTATGCAAGTTACTCATCTATTCATGTGTCATATATTCAAAAATCAAGGGAAGTAAAAATGGATGACATATACATATACAACATGTACACCTTGTCTCTTTTGTTAGCCACATTTCAGATTAAGCAACGCCGAGGACGGCTTTATTTTCAAGAAGGGGAGGATGATGAGGACATGACTACCTTGGATATGACCAAAAATATTGCATATATGCATATTTGTCAGGTGATTTCTAGTGCAAACTATTCAATAATCTATTTATGTTATCTAGAACAAAAATACTTCACACACTTTTGTGTTTTGTCTAATTGCAGGTGTATGGGACATTTGTACAATCCACATATGAAGATAAGGAAGAAAGAGATGTTTATTTTCTGTCCAAAAAGTTCTCTCACGTCACTTTTGGCCCAAGAGAAGATAGAGTCCAAGTCTCTCACGTTCTGGATTCAGATTCGGACTGCACAGACATACCTGACTCAAAACGCACACAAGTTTTTCATACGGACTCCGAATTGGGTGATTCTTTTTTTGTTGGAAACTAGATTTCGTGCACTTTCCAACCCAATTGGAATCACCTTCAAATTCGTCCGGAGCGTTGAGTTGTGGACGAAACAATCTGATGCTGCAGCAGAATCCGAGTCAAACTACAAGTCCAAAGGTGTTACATCACCTCCACTTGGGCCCATGAGCCTTGTACGACCTAGGGTTAGTTTTAGGCTGCCTTGGGACGTCCTCCCACCTCCTTGGCCGCCACCCCTTGCTCCTATATAAGTAGATCCATGTAGTAGCTTTTTCCTTGGGATTTGTTTAGTTAAAAGTTAGCCATTGCAACTTCGTGTACTTTGTTTGTGTCCAACGACCAGACCAAGACCGTTTACGGATCCCCACCTTTATCAATACTTCATCTATATTCGCAATATTCAGATTGCTTTATCATATTCTTGCTTGTTCTTCAATTGCTTGCAGGAATAGACCTTCGTGGTCAGGTTGATTGTGCTCTGGCGTGGTCAATAACCTCTCGGAGTTGGTTTAGCGATTGCTAGGGCGCAACGTCGTGCACGTTCATAGTCGAATCGTCAAAGTCGTCTCCACCAAATCGATAGTTATCATCTCATCGAAAGATCGGGACACCCCCGCCTCTATCAAAGGCTGGCCGGAGCGGCTCGGCACGGCCGCGGCGAGAGGTGGCCAGCCGGAGTGGGCAAGGGCAACGGGGCGGCCACGGCAGGCTCAAGCTGCAGCGGCGGCGGGAGGGCAGCAGCACGCCGGCGGTTGGAGGCGGGCGGCAGGAGCGGTGAACACACGCGCAGGTGACCGAAGGTGTTGCGAGCGGCAGGGGGCGCGTGATGCGCGCGGGGCGAGCAAGTGAAGGCTGGGGCATGCGCATGCGGAGGAGGGCGCGGTGGCCGCGAGCGCTGGGCGAGAACGAGGCACCGATGCGGGCGGCAGAGCACGGCAACGGTCGTGCAGCGCGTGTGGTGAGCGCGGTGACCGTAGGGAGGGAAGATGGGGTTGGACGGGGAGGTCCTCACCGGCCCTGTAGTTGTGCAACGGCATGCTCGATGGAGGGGGCAGAGATGCGTTTCCGGCGCGGCGCGGCGGATGGCGACGTCGGGGTGGCCTTTTCCAGTCAAGGAACGGGGAGGCGGGTGAGGACGCCGGCGAGCGAGGGGCGAGGCGGCGCCGGTGATGCGTCGAGGAGGCGGGGTCCTGTGCTCGATGGAGGGAGGGCGAAGAAGAGAGGCGATGGCACCCGGGGCCCGTTGCCCCGACCTAGATCCGATCGGGGGGAAGAGGAGCGAGGGGATCGTTTCCCTGATCCAGTTTGGATCGGGAAGGGGGAGGAGAGAACGAGGGAGTGGGGGAAGTGGTGTGGTTGCGGGAGGTTAGGGTTTCAGCACCAGGGGATAAGGGAGTGGGGCGCCGGCTGGGCCA